>NW_026732917.1:0-170000 GCF_028476545.2 Physella acuta
ACCTGTGGGCAAGTGTAGCAGTATTATGTTAGTGTGACAGCTTGTGTAGTATTCTGTGCCTGTGGCAGGTTCGCAGTATTATGTCAGTGAGATAGTGTCAACAGTATTATGTGCCTGTCTGTGGCAAGTTGAGCAGTGTTTAAACGCCTGTGGCAGGTTCAGTTAGAAATTAGCAGGACGTCGTATGCAGGGGAAAGTAACTCTTATGGCTATTGTGTCATGGTGGCGACATAGCTGACGTCCAGAGTTTCTTCCAGGCCTCTCTTCGGGGGGTGGGGGGGGGGGGGGGGGGGGGCGAAGCCCCCCCTCCCCCCCCCCTCCCCCCCCCCCCCCCCCCCCCCGAAAATTTTTTTACGCACCACCGCCCCCCCCCCCCCCCACCCCCCCCCCGAAGGAAATGAAATTTATATAATTTATATAGAAAATATATACTTTTAACAGTGTCCGCCCCCCCACCCCCCGAAGAAAGTCCTACCGCCCCCCCCCCCCCGAAAATTTCAAGTGCCCCCCCCCCCCCGGAGAAAAAAGTCTGGAAGAAACACTGCTGACGTCACACAATGATAGCAAAAACAGGCAGCTCCTTTTAGACTGGAAGCAGTAGGGTTTATCTGTAATTGACCCGGATATGTGAGGGGGATTGTATGGTTAGCACAATGTCGAGAACATATTTTTGAAATAAAACAGTTTTAAGTTCTTGTCATAATGGGACATTGTGTATATTTCAACAAACAGTTTAGTTCTTATTATAATCTGATGTGTTATATATTTCAACAAAACAGTTTAGTTCTTATTATAATCTGATGTGTTATATATTTCAACAAAACAGTTTAGTTCTTATTATAATCTGATGTGTTATATATTTCAACAAAGCAGATTATTTCTTATTATAAAATGAATGGTCATGTATTTCAACAAAATTTTTATTATAAACTACATGCTATGTGTTTCTAGAAAGCAGCTTAGTTCTTATTATAAATTACATATTTATTTTTCAACACAGCAATAATAAGTTCTTGTCATAAAATGACATGTTATGAATAATCCAGCAGCAAATACATTGCTATTGTTCATTCATGAAA
Organism: Physella acuta; assembly: GCF_028476545.2. NCBI lineage: Eukaryota > Metazoa > Mollusca > Gastropoda > Physidae > Physella > Physella acuta. The sequence goes on from NW_026732917.1 coordinate 1,080, forward strand.
ATAGCAGACTACTGACAGTAGAAACGAATTATTATTTATACGCTTTGCCTTGACTAATTAGTTATGAATGAGTTGTATCCAATATAAAAGAAAAGCGGGAAAATCATGAGAATAATTATATGTTTTGTTAAATCTTCAGCAACAAATTTATAAGACATGGGTTAGCCGTGTGAGTACTTTTCAAACAATTTGATTGGCTACCTTAGTTAGGAGGGTTGGCTTGGTCAAGGGGTAGAGCGTATGATTACCAACTCGGCAGTGTCGAGTTCGGTTCACGGGCTTGAGTGTTTATTACGTTATTGAGTCGACTCAGCTCTGATTGGTACCGGACTTATTAGGAAAAATAAAGACGGCTGGACATTGTACTGGCCTTTATAGGTCAAGATCAGATAAATGGAGTAACTCTACTTCATCTACCTGATGCAGGGAACTCACGTATCGTTCTGAGGAACATGCTTGGTATTTTTGAAAAATTTCTCGAGAAAATTATGAACTGAATACACTGAGAGCAAAAAGGTGAATAAAAGTTCAAGGACTTTTGACGAATGTCAAGGATCTTGATAAAGATGAGATGAAAGTCAAAGTTGTTGAATAATATCAAGTAAAGTTCAAAAGTCTTGACTGCAGGTAGATGAGTACAAATACCTCTACACAAATTATGTTAATGATGTTAACCCAACGAGAGCTGGATCATAAGAATAAAAAAATGGATTTTTTAAGCTCATAAATAACCTGTATAAAGCCTTCACAGATGTGCGGATATATTTTCTTGTTTCATCTCTTTACTAGGGAGGGTGTGGTCTAGCGGTAGAGCTCTAGAATGCTAACCGAACGTCTCTTGTTCAAATCCGGGTTAAATTACTAAGTTAGTAGAACTTTGTCACAGCCGTTTTATATGACTGGGTTCATGGCACAAACTAAAGGCAAATACAAACCACATTATTGGTGATTTTACAGTCTTTTATTGATATCAGATATATAGCAGCTACACTACTAGAACCACGACTTTCAGTTTCGTCCTCCACTCGCGCTCTATCTACCTCTCTCTGCTTCCTTTCCTTAGCGCATGCGCACACCCATCCTATATTTTATATTCATATCGCCTTTTTAAGATACATACTCGAAACATACATTCATCTACATTTAACTGTTACAAACGTCCATTAGTCCAGTCAGCACTGACGAGTATCTAACTACGTTATAGGCGCTGGACATATTGCTGACCATTCTATCCCTTCACTTGCCTATGACATAGAAACAGATGAACTCTACTTTAATCGTCACATTATACATCAGGATCGAAAAATGAACTTAAAATTTACTTTTACATCGATTTAAAGTAAATGCATGGTGGAGATTATTATCAATAAAACATTCTCATTTTTATTTTATTTTTTACTATCCGCGACCGCTTTCTTTAAAATTATTATTTTACTGTTTTATCTACGGATAGTTAACATAACAGAATTGACATGCAATACAACCTGTTAAAGTTGACAGCGTTTTACATGATAAATTGCAGGCCCCAAAACGTAAGAAATGAACTACCGTTAATTGCGTATGAATAAAATATGAAGCTTTTACAGAGATTTAATGATTCGTAGTAACGTTTTATTTGTGAGGGAAAAAATGGTTTGTTTTTATTAATTTCTGCGATTAATTTTTTTCGTCGTCTGCTTGCTCGCGCGTGTTTGACATTTGCATACGTCAACTTGACTTTTGTAACTTGTGTGTCATGATGATGTCATCATGGAGGACGCCGGGGTCAAGGGTCAGTTTGTGTGTGGATTGCGTTAAACGAGAGGTCACGAGACTAAATAAAACTGCATGATGACGTTACTAAAAATAGACGGCCCACGTGACTGTATGTGTAATGGAGTGTATGTGTTTTGTGTACAAGACAGTAAGTACCATGATCAGACTCAGCCATATTTTATTTTATAAAATAGTTAGGGAAATCACTTTATGAACAAATTAAAAATAATACATATAGATAACAAAAGTCCAACAACAAAGACTGGATATTTCTTCTTCTTAATCCCGTTCGTGTCTAAGACACATGGGGCAGATGAATTAGAGTTTACCTGATTCATTGACCTCGGAATATGAAGGGATGCCCAACCGCCTTTGTTTACCTCAGGGACGTTCCGCTGATTTAAACCCCGATTCGAACTCGATACTCTTGGGTTAGCAGTCTAGCACTCTACCGCTAGGCCACGCTGTCCACTAGACAGGGACTTTACAACCTGTAAATTGGGATGGATAGGGCTCATCCTGAAAAAAGACGTTGAAAACTTTGCGAGGCAAGCCTTGGACTAGAACCCAGGGTGGAAGAGAAGAAATGAGCCGGTCTAAACAATCCTGGAGAAAATCTGGAAGGCGAAACAAGGGCTGCTGGAATTACTTGCGTTGAACTATAGAGAGCTGCCCAACCCAAACCAGAGTCCGGTTGAGAGATGTAGATCGTCCCTTTGCTCCTAGGGGCTTCACGGGATTAAGTCAAGTCACATTATAAAAAAAACATTTGCTGGTTACTCTGAGTGCAATATTATTTTATCGCTTATTAATTGATCAATCTTCACTAGAAGAAAATGTGTATTTAAAAAAAAAATGCGAGTTCAAAATTGTTGTGTCCTTTCATCAGCAGTCTGACTCCCCCTCCCCCACCCTACCAAATGCAGGTGCTGTCTGTAAATCAGTAAGTGCCTGCCACTAGATGGAGCTAAAATTCGGCAGGTAATCAAACGTCTGCTGATTTTAGGAGCCTCGTTTTATCGTTGGCTACTTCAGTCCCCACCCAAACTAAAAATAGCCCCATTAAATCAGGGGTGATAACCTATAACTGCTTGGGGTCGCCACGAGCTTTCGGCTGCCTTCATGAACAAGGATCTGCGTGGTCGATAGTTAAAGCCTGGATTCATTGATATGTTTTAATTGGTAAAGTCTTCTTTAAGTACATTTTATATGGATTCTACTTGGCTTGGTCTGATGTTTTGTTTAACCAGTTGGCAGGATATTTGCGCGTTTATTGATTTATTATTAAGTGAGTATGTAAGTGCTATACACAATTCAAAGAAGACGAAATAGAAATTATTATTTAATAAAAATGGCTTAACTAACATTATACAAAGCAATTCAGGTTTAAGATATACACCGGTATATATTCAAAATTTGATGGGGGTGGTGGTGTGTGTGTAAAGGGGGGGAGGGATGATTTTAGGTACAGCGGGGGTGAGATGTGGTTTACATAATGGCGTCACATAATGAAGACAATGGTGTCATATAAAATTAAACAAAATGGCTTCTCACATAATTGTTCACACTTGTGCTATTTAATATTACATATTGGTGTTACGTAATGGTGTCACAAACTGTTACATAATGGTGTCAAAAATGTTACATAATATTGTCACATAATGTTACATCGTCATCTTTTCCCGTTTGTGCACAAGACACGTGGGGGAGGTGAAGTAGAGTTCATCTGATTCATTGACCTCGGCACACAGAAGGATAATGTTGTCAGCACTATGCCCAGCCGCCTTTGTTTCCCTAGCGTGAGTAAGGTACCTATCAGAGCTGGGTGGACTCAGGTAATTTCTACTGATTTGAACCCGGATTCGAACTCGAGAATTTAGGGTTAGGAGTCTACCGCTAGGCCCCGCCGTCCCCATAATTTTACATGTGTTGTGTCAAACAGATGAAGTCTCGGTCACAATGACATTTTGTGTCTGTGAGCTTATCGAGTAACATCACCTTTTTGATGTTGAGTAGGACGGTGTCGGGATCCAACTACAACACCACCCAAAGCAACGCTTCTCAATGTTGTACGTAACATAGAATTACATATATATTTCCTTTCTCAATGTTGTACCTAACATAGAATTACATATACATTTCCTTTCTCAATGTTGTACCTAACATAGAATTACATATACATTTCCTTTCTCAATGTTGTACCTAACATAGAATCACATATACATTTCCTTTCTCAATGTTGTACGTAACATAGAATTACATATACATTTCCTTTCTCAATGTTGTACCTAACATAGAATTACATATACATTTCCTTTCTCAATGTTGTACGTAACATAGAATCACATATACATTTCCTTTCTCAATGTTGTACTTAACATAGAATTACATATACATTTCCTTTCTCAATGTTGTACGTAACATAGAATTACATATACATTTCCTTTCTCAATGTTGTACGTAACATAGAATTACATATACATTTCCTTTCTCAATGTTGTACGTAACATAGAATTACATATACATATCCTTTCTCAATGTTGTACGTAACATAGAATCACATATACATATCCTTTCTCAATGTTGTACGTAACATAGAATTACATATACATTTCCTTTCTCAATGTTGTACGTAACATAGAATTACATATACATTTCCTTTCTCAATGTTGTACGTAACATAGAATTACATATACATTTACTTTCTCAATGTTGTACGTAACATAGAATAACATATACATATCCTTTCTCAATGTTGTACGTAACATAGAATTACATATACATTTCCTTTCTCAATGTTGTACGTAACATAGAATTACATATACATTTCCTTTCTCAATGTTGTACGTAACATAGAATTACATATACATTTCCTTTCTCAATGTTGTACGTAACATAAAAATTACATATACATTTCCTTTCTCAATGTTGTACGTAACATAGAATCACATATACATTTCCTTTCTCAATGTTGTACGTAACATAGAATTACATATACATATCCTTTCTCAATGTTGTACCTAACATAGAATTACATATACATTTCCTTTCTCAATGTTGTACGTAACATAGAATCACATATACATTTCCTTTCTCAATGTTGTACGTAACATAGAATTACATATACATATCCTTTCTCAATGTTGTACGTAACATAGAATCACATATACATTTCCTTTCTCAATGTTGTACGTAACATAGAATCACATATACATTTCCTTTCTCAATGTTGTACGTAACATAGAATTACATATACATATCCTTTCTCAATGTTGTACGTAACATAGAATTACATATACATTTCCTTTCTCAATGTTGTACGTAACATAGAATTACATATACATTTCCTTTCTCAATGTTGTACGTAACATAGAATCACATATACATTTCCTTTCTCAATGTTGTACGTAACATAGAATTACATATACATTTCCTTTCTCAATGTTGTACGTAACATAGAATTACATATACATATCCTTTCTCAATGTTGTACGTAACATAGAATCACATATACATTTCCTATCTCAATGTTGTACGTAACATAGAATTACATATACATTTCCTTTCTCAATGTTGTACGTAACATAGAATTACATATACATTTCCTTTCTCAATGTTGTACGTAACATAGAATTACATATACATATCCTTTCTCAATGTTGTACGTAACATAGAATCACATATACATATCCTTTCTCAATGTTGTACCTAACATAGAATTACATATACATTTCCTTTCTCAATGTTGTACGTAACATAGAATTACATATACATATCCTTTCTCAATGTTGTACGTAACATAGAATCACATATACATTTCCTTTCTTTTATTTTCTCTCAGCTACCACGCAGGTGATCGATTAGAACACACAAGCCGATGCGACACAATAGACTAATTAAAAAGTAATTGAATGACGTTAGCACTAATAAACAGACAACAAACGAACCCAGCCGTTGCTAGCAAGGGCAATAACTCGGACTGAGAGAGTTGAACCAAAGGGCGACAAACACGCCAACCAACGACCGGTCACTCTCGCGACTACTAGCCCCACCTAAGTCGGCCTGATGAGGTCATTATCCCGGTCATTACTAAGTTAACACGGCGTCGGGTGATCCCCCCTTCCAACCTTATCAGCAGACGATAGTCGTGGGCGCATCAAGGGCGAACGGCTTGACCGTAGGAGCGGTCAGTCGTAGGGTCTAAAACGTTGGGTCGTCTGCGGAGATCAGGGCGCTGATCTGCTTCGATCGTCCCCCCATTCACGGCGAGCTTTCAGGGGATCGAAAGTAAATTGTGTGCATGCTTTTGGAAATCCCCGCAAGTGATGGTATGTTTCGACTGGGTGGGATACGAGAAGTGATGTAGGAGATGGGGTCTAGAAAGTCGTTAGTATACACCTCAGTTCAGATTTTTATAACTTGGTTTTTGCGGGTTATCTTTTATTTAAAAAAAAAGACAATGCACTTTTTTGTGCATAACGGAAAATAACGCAACTATTAAATAACACATATTTTTAAAATACAATACGTAGGAATGATGTTATTAGACTAGAAAGACCATTTTGAAACATCTAATCGTCATAAAAATCACACATTTCTAAAACGTTATAGTCTAACATAAATCATAAGAACATTATAAAACATCACTTTAAGCCATTACACTTATCATCCCATTATAAAGACATACAGCATAACACATCAACTTACAGCTTAAAACATCACACCAATCTAAAACATTACAAGTTTATTTTTAAAATCACACCATTTTAAAAAATATCAAGTAACTATGGATATCACAAAAACAACGCCCACATATTTAAAGCATACAAACACAACTGTCGAAATGTCAAGCACGAACATTTCTCACACATCTCTTCAGAAAAATTTCTCCGAATTCCAACTCAACCTAAAAAAAAAACAAAAAAAACAAAACAAAAAAACAACTAAGTTAACGAAATGAGCACCAGCAATGAAGATTTTTCTTTCAGACCATAAACAATCTTCCTGTGGACGAGTACACATTTTTCATCGTCTGCCTCTTAGTGCACAAAATCTCGGATTCTCGTAATTTTCATAACACCCCCGACCATGATTGTATAATTTGTCTCAAATGTGCTAATATTCGACCATAGTTTTATACATTTTTTTTTTGCTTTGTGTTAAAAATATTTTTTTGCATTTTAGATTGGCTAAATGGGCATTAACAAAAACAATTTCAAACTTTGGGTTGTTACGTGAGAACCGCCGAGGTGATATTTTGGTTATTAGTAAACATTTGTTTTCGAGTCAGCTTGGCATTGATTGAGTTAATGATTAGATTATCGCGATCAGCTGATGATGAGCTCGAAATGAAGTGCGAGAGTTCATCCACCGAATTATCCATCTTGTTTATTTTTTATTACAGCTAATATGGTTAAACTGGGTACAAAACGCTATTAGTTAATCCAGCGAATTATCCATCTTGTTTATTTTTTATTACAACTAATACGGTAAAACTGGGTACAAAACGCTGTTAGATAACCCGGATATAAACAACATTACCCCGGATATAAACACGTGTTGATTGACCCGGATGTCAACACTCACAGCTGACCCGGATAACCCACGTGTACCCTTGGACTCCAGGTAAGACGAGGGGGGAGGGGGGGGGATTAGATCGAGCCCATCACGTGACACCCAAGTACGGGAGGACTCGCCCCGAACCACCGGACCTTTGACCTTCAGTGTCGCGTGCTTTTCGCTCCTGCCAGCAGAGTTCACGCGGGGAGCTGGTGGCGTGGGATGCCGCGCCTAATTGGGAGACTCCCTCTAAGAACGCCGCGCACGCTGTTGAAAATAAACAGCACTGTTCGACTGCACCCCGTAACACATTCTCACCGAGGCTTTGTTTACAGTTATGATTGTGTCGTAACACATTCTCACCGAGGTTATGATTGTGTCGTAATGTCATCGTGGGCATCCTGCTGTTTCTTGTCGGGTTGCTTGATTGACTGGTTGTCTGCCCAAGTTGAGGGTATTCAATCATGTCTGGCGCAATTCTCGGTATTTAGTCGTCTAGTCGAATTCTGGGTATTAAGTCGTCTGGCCAAATTCTGGGTATTTAGTCGTCTGGCCAAATTTAAAGTATTTAGTCGTCCGGCCAAATTATGTGTATTTAGTCGTCTGGTCAAACTCATTCAGAATATTTAGTCAAGTCTAGCGAAATCGTCCATATAGGATGCTACTCATATTTAGAGGAAAACTAACACCAACCACCAAAATGCCAGATCCTTGCCCAAACTAAAATCTCACATTTAATAACACAATCTGCCTTGGTAAGTACTGGGTCCATACACATGCGAGCGGACAGCTATTAATTTAAGTATAAAAGACAAACACTTGGTTTTTTGATAAAGTATATCTACGTGAAAATCTATTCTTAATCCAACATCACAATTCGTAACCCAATTCACAGATTTTGGGCCAGCTAATATTTTGTTCACCGAAACATTCATCAACCGAGTCATTCGTAACCCTAGTCAATAATGACACGATGAAATAATAGCTTAATAATAAGTTCGTTATTTAAGACATTTAAAATCCAAGCTGTTCGTCACTCGAATCTTTCGTACCAAGAACAGTTCGTATATCGAGTCAAACTTAAATCCAGTTGCTGGTAGCACTGTGCTTGTTATTGCTTTTTTTTTCGCTAATTAAAATATTCGTCACTGCCGACCAAGCCTTGCATACTACAAGTGTCATATTTCCAAACTAATTAACAGCGCTAACGATAATTAAACAGTCGCGATAAAATAACTAGGGCATTACAGAGAAATAACGCAATTATCTATTTCCGAATCGCTTAAAAAAGCGGAGATAAAATTTCCGGACCACGTGACCGTTAGGATAAATCTAATCATCAATGTGATAAGTCTCAAACCATTAGGATAAATCTGATCATCAATGTGATAAGTCTCAGAGCGGGCTGGTGGTGTGACCATTATGATAAATCTGATCATCAATGTGATAAGTCTCATAGCGGGCTGGTGATGTGAACATTAGGATAAATCTGATCATCAATGTGATAAGTCTCATAGCGGGCTGGTGGTGTAACCATTAGGATAAATCTGATCATCAATGTGATAAGTCTCATGGCGGGCTGGTGATGTGAACATTAGGATAAATCTGATCATCAATGTGATAAGTCTCATAGCGGGCTGGTGATGTGAACATTAGGATAAATCTGATCATCAATGTGATAGGTCTCATAGCGGGCTGGTGGTGTTAGGGGTTTTGTTTCGTAGCTAGAGGCAGAGTTGTTGCTTACGACTTGTTGATTATTATAGACATCATGCCGTGTGTCGGACAGCATGTCGTGTATGACGGACAGCGCGTGGCATGTGATAGGCAGCATGTCTTGTGTGACAGACAGCATGCCGTGTGTGACAGACAGCACGCCGTGTGTGTCGGACAGCATGCCGTGTGTGACGGACAGCATGTCATGACAAATAGCACGATGCTTGTGACAGATGCCGTGTTAAACCACCCGCATCGTCCAGTGCGTGAGACCCACCATTGGTAAACACGTCCCATAACTCACGCCACACTTGTACATATCATTACCCTAGTAGGTGGGGCTGCATCAATCAAACTCCGCGTTATCTAAACTAAAGGGCGGTAACTCTAGCAAAAAAAACAGTAACCGATAAAAAAATGTTGAAATTTTAGGAATTAAACTAAATAAAACCGACCGATTAAACCGCAATTTAGTTTTTTTTAAAAATGCATTAAAAAAGTGAAAAAATTAAAAAAATTAAAAATATATAAATAAAAAGAAGAAGTACGAAGATATGCTAGAAACATGTCACACACAGAATGAACGGTTGAAACAGACGCGCATCAGCCGAGTTGATCTATTAGGCCAGGTCGGTAGGGCAAGTAGAAGGCTATAAATAGACACGTCTGCGAATTCGTATTGCAGGCCAGTGGACAATCTTGCACGTGCGGCTTCTGCGCATGTCAAGTCATCAGTTCCAGGGTCAGGGAGAAGGGGTTGAAAGGGGTGGGGGTAGAGCAGGGGGGGTGGGGGTTTAATGATTACATTGCCGAAAAAATGAAATTAAAGTTTTAAATTAAAAATGATTTTTACAGCCTTATTACAGCCTAGTGAGAAAAGGGGGAGCAGCCGGCAAGCTGACATGAGCCGGAGTCTGTTGATAAGGACGTCGTTCGCCACAAAACTTTTCACGCTTTTCGTTTGTGTTATATAAATTGTGGTTCACTGTTATACTAAAAGAAAAGCATTTTATTGTTCTATTAGTAAAAAAATGTAAAGATTCTTCTTCAGACCTAGCCAGAGTTTCTTCCAGGTATCTCTTCGGGATGGGGGGGGGGGGGTGCGAAAAAAGTCAACCGCCCCCCCCCCCCCGAACGAAATGGAATTTATATAGAAATATATACATTTAACAGTGTCCGCCTCCCCCCCAAGAAAGTCTACCGCCCCGCCCCCCCCCCCCCGAAAATTTTCATTGCCCCCCACCCCCCGTAGAAAAAAAGTCTGGAAGAAACACTGGACCTAGCGATCCTGAGTCTGTTGATAAGGACGTCTATCGCTACAAAACTTTTCACGCCTTTCGTTTTAGTTATATAAATTGTGGTTCACTATTATATTAAAAGAAAATCTTTTTATTTTTTCAGTAGTAAAAAAAAAAAGTAAAGCTTCTTTTACAGACCTAGATATCAATTGGGCAGATGTACTAGCGTTTCTTGACCTCGGCATATGAAGCAATAATATAGTCAGCCCGATGTCAGCCGCCTTTAACTCTAACCTGAGTTAGGCATCCAAAAGAGCTGGGTGTACTCAGGGACGTTCCTCAGATTTGAACCCGGATTCGAACTCGAGACTTTCGGGTTAGCAGTTTAGCTCTCTACTGCAAGACCACGTCGTACCAACTATTGTTTTAGTACATGTATCGAGATTTAAAACAAACAAACAAAATAAACTACAATGTTTTTATTTTTACTTTTTATTTCAGTTTTTGGAAATCGTAGATTTATAGTCAACGAAAAATTGCGTTGTTAACCAAGATCTGCACGTTACCCCTATTTTCAAAATGTAGATGTCCACGTATTTTAACAGAAATGGGTTCCTTATTCTGCACCAACAACCCCCCAAATAATTCAGTTTAATATTCTCATGGCTCAGCATTATTTTGTTTTTAGATTTTTTTTTTAGATTTAGCTTAAACTCTGATAGGCATGCCAATCTACAATTATTGATAGATGTCTTTTAAGCTGCTTGAAACCTTCAGGAGAGAATTGAAACACGTTACAAATAAAGCGGGAGTGATCTCCCCTAAATTTTCTCGAATATTTTTTTTTTATTACTAGCGTTTATTACGTTCGGAACGTTTGTTTGTTTGTTTGTTTGTGGTTTGTTTGTGGGTTTGTAGGTTTGTGGCAAATCATATAACTTAATTTTGATCCAGTTCTGATGAAGATTTTCGTTCAAACTTTCACGATGCGTTTTACTTCGATGACAATACAAGTATATCTATTTTTTAATTTAATTAAAGTTTAATTAGCCATTAAAATTTAATTAAACGGTTTCGAAACTAAATGGAGACAGCAAAATCAAATCACTCGATAGATCACTTTATTCAATAACAGAAGGGAAGTAACGTGTATTAACTAGCTAGACACGATCGCCCTAAGTAACAGTCTAGTGAGCTGTGGTTCACGAGAATGTTTACAATCGTAGAGGCGGTCGATCTAATGAAGGCTATTAGGGGCAGTTAATAAATTTTTCTAACGATTTGAATCCAAAGGAAGATAACATGATCTAGAAGTTGTTGTCGTCCGTAAAATATGGTCACAGACGGCTGGTTTCACAGGGCAGACAATCGTCATTTGGATATCGCGTGCTACTGATGGTGTTTTAATAGGCAAATATTTTTAGTCGTGTCGACGTCATAAATTAGGAATCACTAAAAAGTAGAAAATAAAACAAATATAAAAAAATCTTTACAGCAACAAGCTTTTAAACGCACTGAAAATATGAAAATAAAACTAATTTGCTTTCTTTCATAAAAGCTAATGTCGTTGGTGAGATCTTCTACATATTTTAGCAGCCAAAACTCAATAGATTAGAATCGCTTTGAACTTAGAAGTGCGCACCAAATGAACGCAAAAAATGTGTGTTTAATAGAGCGGGAAGTCAGTATTTTATAACGGAAAAATTGGTTAATTTACAAAAAAGGTAATAAAAAATCTGATAAAGTAATATTTCATGTCATTATGCATTGTAATTGAGTCGTGACCTACGTGAAAAGTTTGAAAGAAGTAGGTCAGGTAGAAGTGGTCGAAATGTTGCTCGTAGGCTCCGATCACGTTGTCTCTTGACTATAGCATATTGTAGGCTTCAGGTTCGTTTTACTTTCCGGTATACAATGTATAGAGGAACTATTGTAATCGTGCACAAAAATCACATGAAAGTTTGAAAGTTTTCAACGTTTTACATCTCAGTACTTCATCATATACGGAGTATAGGGGACTTATTGTAATCGGGATAAAATAATAAATGCAGATTTATCAAAATTTCAGCATTCTATGCGTAATCGAGTCGGAAAAACTGGGCTTTGTAATTCTGTCTGTATGTCTCTCTGTGTGTGTATATATGTATGTGTGTCTGTAAACACGATAACGAGTACCATTACAGCTAGGTTGATGAAATTTCCTATATAAGTATTATACCAAATTTGTAGTTGTGTATCAACTTCTCAGCGGTTTCCGGTTTCCGGTAGTCGGAAGTAGAACTTATTCTACTTTCAATTTTTCAAAAGCCTATAACTTTAGTAAAATATCTAATTCACTGCCTTCTGTCGAATTTTGAATAATTTCCGTTGACCGGAAGTTGTAACGTACGCTTTTTCCGATTGTTAATTTATAAAGTACTAATAATATTCCGCACACAGAGTTTTTGGCGTTCACTTGGTGCGCAATTCTTTTTTTCTATTTTAAAAAGTTTATGTATTTAAAATTGATCAAAAATCATGTCTATATCTCGAGTTGCCATCCCCGGTAGTGTTAAATAAGAATATTCGAGAAAGTTTAGTGGAGATTACTCCCGGTTTATTATAATTAAATTATCCTGACATTTATATATCCCTGCAACAAAAATAAATCAATTATAAAGCGTTCAAATACAAATCGGTCAAATAAGACGTATACCATTAGCTTACTTTATTTTCTTCTTTGTTCTTACTTCAAGTGTTGGAAGGGACCCCCAGCCAACACAATTACGTATTACGTATCAACTTGTTATGCTGACTATAGGCCATTGACACCGATTTCAGCCTGCTTTTCTTTTTAAATTAGCTTCCAAAGCTTTTGTCCAACCAAGAACAAACTACAAGGTAGTATATGTTTGATTTTGGAATTTTCTTTCCTAGAAGAGTGGCTGTCCCCAGCTATCGAGCTTAATCTGCTCATAAATCAGCTTACAAATACATAACAATAATGAATTAAACAAAATGAAGAACAAAAATAATTTTTTTAAATATGCATGGATGGAATAAACTATAGCGGGTTGGTGACTTTATTTCTGCGCATATGGTCGATCCATGTGGTACAAATATTTACATAGAGTTCAGGTAACGTCAGCTGTTTTTGGTTTTAATGACGTGTTGCTAAGTAGTCGAACGTTTATCTTTCAAATGTCACATGTTGAGTGACATTTGGTGCCAGGTTTTAACGAACTCCACATCGATATACGCCGTCACGCTGTTGACAACTGTCTGGAAATATCCCAAAAAATGATTGGCATCAATAGTTGCTGGAATTTTAAAATCTATTTTTGAGACACGGGGGATGGCGAGGGTGTTATTTGTAGGTTAATGCTGGTGAACTTTGACCTTATCGTATGGGATGGCTGCAGCGGTAATCGAATATTAAAAGATGAAGTTGGTTATAAAGGCGTTAACATTATTGTTTTCTTCATCTTCTTCGTTCTTAATTGTAATAATGTAAGGGATTAACTCCAACACAATTATGCATTACGTGTCAAAGATATTATGCGTTATACGGCATATTGACTTCGACTTCAGCCTTCTTTTTTCTTCTTTCTAGGTTTGCTTTCATACTTTTATAACCATTTCAGAACAAACTACAAGACCACAGTTGTTTGATTTTAGATTTTGGAGTTTACTCTTCTATATGAGTTGCTGCCCCAGATAACTAGCCTCATCTACCCGTAGCTTGAACTCGGGACTTTTGGAAATAGGAATCATGTGCAGTCATTGCCGACCTCCCCCCCCCTTCCCCCAATGGAATAATAATGTAGGTGTTACAGAGGTGGAAATGTAAGGGCCGTATGTCTCGTAGGAACTGGCTATTATAATAGAAGCGTAATGCGAAATAGAATTTACACGCTCTATACACATACACATAGAAAAAACTTGTATTTAGAAAGCCAATATCAGTCTTGTGGACACCTCTCCATCGCAGATTATTCTGTTGTGGGCGATTCCTTCATGGTTGGTCCACGTTATTCCAGTAGCTTCATTGACAATTGATCTCTTTTTCCCCACCTTATTTGTGGCCTACCTATTTTCCTCTTTCGTTGGAGATTCCACTCTAATAACTATAGCCAATATCTATTTAAAATATACTTAATCTAATACGTTTTTACAAAGAATTGTAAAGAGTCATCTTAGGACGACTTTAAGGATATAATAAAACAATTGTTCGACGTGGAATATATATATATATATATATATATATATATATATATATATATATATATATATATATATATATATATATATACTGTATTTAGAATTTAATATATTGGTCAGTATCAGCAATATATGCTATATATATATATGACCCAGCTTACGCAATATTGTGACCTAGTTTAATACCAGAACTGGGGTATCGTGAAACCTGGTCTCGTATTTCACCCCATGTCAATCACGTGTGCAGTCAAGCGCATCCGATCCCCAGGAGATGACAAGGCACTTGACTGGAGCGTGAAATGGTATCGCTGGGCCCAGGAACTCGTCAGAACGAGGGGAGAGAACTGCCAGGATGAAGCACAAGGGGACGCAATGCATGATACATAGGAAACAAACACAAACAAAATGTTGGTTACAAGATTCTCAGCGAGTTGGGAATTTTCCGAAAAGTGCAAACTCGGAAAAACACTTTTCCAGCTTGATGCTTGGGTTGCTGCTTTCAACGTTTTTCCGTGTATCGGAATGTAAAGTTGTCAAATCGATATATCAGTTAGGTGATTGAGTTCGATTATGTTAACCTAATGAAAATCAAACAAATCAAAGAGTTACGTAAAACTAGGATATTGTGTGTTTTTTTGTGAGTTTTGTGATTACGATAGGGTAGCTTTCCATCTTTGTTTTAGGATTTCAATTTTTTTTAGTGTTTCATGATAAGAGGTGACAATGGAGGTTTTGTTGATGAGAGTTGTGACTGTTGCTGTGGTTGCTGTTGCTATGGTTGTAGTTGTAGTGGTGATAGTCGTGATGATGTTCAAGTGGTGTGGTGGTAGGGTGGTCGTTGTAATTGTGGTGATGGTGGTGATAATCGTAATTTTTTGGTTGTGATGATGGTTGAGGTGGTTGTGATAATGGTGGTGGTAGTGGTGGCGAGATGATTGTCTTGTTTGTAGTTATAGTGGATGTGTTTTTTTTTTATTGTTAGTAGTTGCAATGACTGTGATTGTCAATGTGGAGGTAGATATGATTTAGGTGTTGACTTGTGGAGGTGGTATTAGTGGTTAAGGTGGTTGTTGTGGTTGTTGTGGTATACTCCGGACTCTGGAGTCTGGACAGTACAATCAGCACTGCCAGACCTAAAAGAAACATCAGAATAGGCCGGGCAATACACGGAGGCAATACAGTGGGCAGCGCACAATCTGATATGGATTTTGTCCTCTAAACTAGACAAGTATGTCATCTAGCTCTTGATGTACTAGAACTTCGTGCTTTAGAATGATAAGGTACAATTCATCAACCACACAGATAAGGTACAATTCATCAACCACACAGATAAGGTACAATTCACGGCACACTCCCAAGGCTCGTGTAACAAACATACAAACATCTCGGCTGGGCTATGGAACAACACCCGGGCCGATACGAGCACGGTGTCAACAACACCCGGACCGATACCGTCTAGGCTATGGAACAACACCCGGGCCGATACGAGCACGGTGTCAACAACACCCGGACCGATACCGTCTAGGCTATGGAACAACACCCGGGCCGATACGAGCACGGTGTCAACAACACCCGGACCGATACCGTCTAGGCTATGGAACAACACCCGGACCGATACCGTCTGGGCTATGGAACAACACCCGGACCGATACCGTCTGGGCTATGGAACAACACCCGGACCGATACCGTCTGGGCTATGGAACAACACCCGGACCGATACCCGCACGGTGTCAACAACATTCAGCAAACAGGTAAACGAAAACAACAAATAGCTAACAAAGGTAAATAATCACCTGTTGGGCCGCGGTCGCAGAGGGTGGTACCTGAAGGAGGAAGAATGGTGTGGGTAGCAGATTAGGTGGGAGTTGTCTACCGTGTTTTGTAGGGGGAGAGATGAGAACTAAAGGATACGATGTGTAGGGGTATGGTTAATGGGGTGTGTGGGGTGTGTGGGGTATGGTTAATGGGCTGTGAGGGGGGTATGGTTAATTGAGTGTGTTGGGGGTATGGTTAATGGGGTGTGTGGGGTAATGAGATGTGTGGGGGTATGGTTAATTGAGTGTGTGGGAATTTGGTTAATGGGGTGTGTGGGGAGTATGGTTAATGGGGTGTGTGGGGTATGGTTAATGGGGTGTGTGGGGAGTATGGTTAATGGGGTGTGTGGGGTATGGTTAATGGGGTGTGTGGGTAGTATGGTTAATGGAGTGTGTGGGGGTATGGTTAATGGGGTGTGTGGTTAGTATGGTTAATGGGGTGTGTGGGGAGTATGGTTCATGGGGTGTGTGGGGAGTATGGTTCATGGTGTTTGTGGGGTTGGTTAATTAGATCTACGAGGTATAGTTAAAGGGGTGTGTGGAGTGTATACTTTTTGTGTGAAGTGTTTGTGAATCAAATTGATTGAACGCGCAGTGTTGTTGATTTGATATATTGTTACTTCAATGTATTTTTTAATTTAAGTAGGGTTGATTTGATGAATTTTTACTTTGCTGTTTTTTCTTTTTACTTTCTCGTATATCCGAAGTATAGAGAAAGTCTTGTAATCGTGCACAAGAAAAATCGAGATTTTTACAAATTTCGACGTTTTACACCTCACTGATACCTAAAAACATAATTTTGCAATCTTGTCCGTATGTCTGTGTGTCTGTGTGTGTGTCTGTGTGTATGTAAACACGATAACTTGAGTACCGTTACAGCTAGTTTGATGAAATTTCATATATAAATATTTTATCAAAATCGTAGATCCGTATCAACTTTTGAGCGATTTCCGATAACCGGAAGTGGTACTTTTTCTACTTTGAATTTTTCATAAGCCTAAAACATAAGTACTATTTCAGATAGATAAATGAAATTTCACATGTAAGTAAAAGATCTAATTCTCTGCCTTCTTTCAAATTTTGAGTAATTTCCGTTGCCCGGAATTACTAATTTAAGCTATTTCCGATTTCTCAAAAAAAAAAACGCATGTAAATTTATAAAGTACTAATTATATTGCGTACTATTATGCATATTTTGTTTTGGCGTCCGCTGGGTGCGCAATTCTTTTTTCTACTAGATTTTATTCTATTTTTAAAAGTTTAAGTAACCAAAAATCATGTCTATATTCCGAGTTGCAATCCCACGTAGTGTTATATTAGAATGTTCGAGAAAGTTTAGGGGAGTTCACTCCCGGTTTATTATTTGATGTATTTTAATGTATTTTTGATTTGATGTGTGGTCGATTTGATGTATTGATGAAGTGATTATCGTCAGTATTAAGTAAATGTTTATTTCAAATATATACATAACTGTCCATAGAGTAGAGCAAGCAGAGTTCAAATATTTCCTTGACATTTGTATTAGAAGAAATGTATGCAAGCACTACGTCACTGTCCCTTTATTTTAAACGTATTTGATGGAATATGACCCTATATCAGGGACTTAAACATTTGAATTGTACCAGAGAATGTCAATGCACTTTATCCTTGCAGTTGCTAAATAACCAAAACATATAGATCCTCTAAATCTGCTTATCACATCAATTTAAATGATCAAACAATTTATCCACCCTACCCCCAAAAAACCATTCAGTCATTCAATAAAAATAATAATAATAAAAAAAAAATCCCCATACTTAAACATCAGTCCGACCCCCCCCCCCCCCCCCTCACCCCCAGCGATTCTCGTCGCGTTTGACGTCCGACAAAGTGCAATAGCATTGCGTCGTCTGCTGTCTGTCTCACGTCAGAGACGGGGATGATGTCGGATTATCGTCCGCTCCTTCTGACACGTGCATGCATCGCGACATACAGCACGTGAATTCATCTTGCATTTTAATAGGGGACACATTGCTAATGGGGTATCCACATATCCGAATCCGTTTCGTTGTATTTAGACACACAGTTATGTATATTTATACATTCCATGCATTTATTTATTTACCATTTTACTTTTTAGAAAATTCGTAGCATTTATTTAGAATCACAATCTAAATGTATGTTTCTTAATCATTTGTCAGTTTTATAGCTTTAATACCAGTAAAAATCAATCACTTATAATGTTGGTTAAAATGGTCTATTGCTTTAATGTTTTCACTGAATATAACTTACCGGTATTTTAAGTATGTACGGTGGTTAAAAATAATTAACCGCCCCGCCCCCTGCCCTAGCCATCCGCCCTTCTAAGATAGGTGCGTGACGTCACTACTTAGCGATCACTTTTACATCCGCCTAAAGCGCAGATTGAAAGAAAAAAACCACAAGATGAAGAGAGATAGACAGGGATGGGATTAAAAAACCACGAAGCGGATGAATACAATGTGACGTAGCTCTGATCAAACTACGCGTGCTCTCATCCGCGCTAAATATAATCACTGTCACGTGGCCTCCATCAAACCTCCGCCATTTTGTTTTTGTTTTTAAAATGACCAGGAAATAAAAGGCTTATTTTCCCTTTTCCATCCATTCAATTCCCGTTTCGAACTAATGATATTAAACATTTTTTGGCTATTTAGTTTTGAGAATAAACATGAGGCAAAAACTGAATGCCATGAGAAGAAGGACCCGGGTTTTCTGGGGTCAATACGTATTTCTTACAGTAGGGGTCAGTTTCACAAGATCCGACCCTAGGCTGGTGGGTTGTTTCAACTTATAGGCTTACATTAAGATCCACTGCCGGGTAACCAATCAATGGTAGTCGTAAGTGGAGTATAATTTAAATAAAGTCAATCGTTAATTGAGTTTAAGCCAAACACAGTCGGAACAATGCTGGTGAAAGGTTGAGGAAGGAGAAACTTCGGGGCTTACATGGGCGTTACAGAGCTGCCCAAATGAGAGAGGTGTGATACAGCCCGTTGCTCCTCAGGGGCTTCACGGGATTAGGTATCCGCCCATACATATTTGGGAAACGTGTGTTTATGAGTTTTAAAAAAAATATAAATTGTTCTGTTCTTAAATCATTAAATTGTTTACATATTAATGGTCTATCTCAGCACGAACAAAGAAGTCTTGCCCTAAACTGAATATATATATATATATATATATATATATATATATATATATATATATATATATATATATATACACATTTGAATACTTATGTATATCATTTACAGGTCACCTGTTGTATTAATTGCAGACAGCTTGCAGAATTTCTAGGAATCAACAACAGTAGACTTGCCACATTGATAAAGTGAATGCCAATTTAAAAAAAAAAATATGTATTCTCGTTTGGCAGTTCCCCTTAAAATATTTGTGCCTGGTTCGAGTGTGTAAAAAAGTAAATCCTAAATTCAAATATCATGTCATCAACGGGGACTTGGTCATTTTTGTACTTCTAATTAAGCCGATGTTTTTGTTTTGTTTCGAATCCTTACGCAAAGTTTTGAAATTCTCGTGTTCTATTTTTAGCCTATCTCGTTGAATGTAATGTAATTATTTAGGGAGGGGTGGGTAGGACGTTTGATCACCGTAAGCCGGTGAGGATATCATTTCTTTGGATGTTTTCATCCCATTCAATGTAGTATTTTTATCGGGGATTTCCAATTAGAATTACCCGATGCATATTTTTTCCCATCTTTGGTTTCGGATTTTCCCAACAATTGAAATGCGCAGGGTTTAATACCTTTTAAAATGTTTAATTTACTTTTTGTTCAAATTGACAAGAAAAAGCCAGGATAGAAATACGGTGATGAATAAAAAGGATTTAAATAATTCTCACGGATCCATAGCTGCTAATACATTTTTATTTTAGCTCTACTTGTGGATTTAAACGACAGGAAATTTAGACCTGGCTTGCCAATATGGAAGGGGCTGGCCAATGCTGAAACAACTGGCCAATGTGAAATTGTCTGGTTTGTGTAGAAGTGGCTGGTGGTTGGCCAATATAGAAGTGGATGGCCAATATAGATGTGGATGGCCAATATAGAAGTGAATGGTCGATATAGAAGTGGATGGTCGATATAGAAGTGGATGGCAATATAGAAGTGGATGGTCGATATAGAAGTGGATGGTCGATATAGAAGTGGATGGCAATATAGAAGTGGATGGCCAATATAGAAGTGGATGGTCAATATAGAAGTGGATGGCCAATATAGATGTGGATGGCCAATAAAGAAGTGTATGGCCAATATAGAAGTGGATGGCCAATATAGAAGTGGCTGGCCAATATAGAAGTGGATGGCCAATATATAAGTGGATGGCCAATATAGAATTGGCTGGCCAATATAGAAGTGGCTGGCCAATATAGATGTGGCTGGCCAATATAGAATTGGATGGCCAATATAAAAGTGGATGGCCAATATAGAAGTGGCTAGTCAATGAAGAAGTGGTTCTAGTAATACAATTATTTAATATAAAATAAACACGTTTTAATACGCGTGGAAATTATAATTAACACTATACAAGTTATTAAGTTGAGAAATATCCTATCTTATTTTTATTCATCTCAGAAAAATCGTTGAAACCAACGCGTTTTGTAATATTTTCCTGGTGATTTATTGAACCCATCCTCTATCTATTATTGAGTAGCCTGCTAAACTAAAAAAAAATATATTCACAATTGAATATATTTTAGCATTAATAGCTTACTGAATTCAGAATTAGGCCTACATATGTGTATGCTTAATTCTAATGTCCATAAGTAATTACTTCTTTGAATGTAATATCTAACCGAATAGAATTCTTTTCCGATGTTTCACAAAATACAACATACCCATTTTTCAGCATACATTTCTCAAAATCATTATCAGCATCAATTTTCAACATCTGTTTATCAGCATCTATTTTTAAAATCCATCCATTTTACATCTCAGCACTCTTTGTCCTATTCTAAGTATTCATTTACAAACATTAATTTTCAACAATCATTGTCATTATCCACATCCATTGTCAGCATCCATTTCTCACGATCAATTGTTATTATCCATCTCTATCATAATCCATTTTCATCATACATTTCTCATCCATTTCTCATCCACGTATCAGCATCCTTTGTCATCATCCATTTCTCATCCATTTCTCATCTACGTATAAGCATCCTTTGTCATCATCCATTTCTCAGGATCCATTGTCATCAACCATTTCTCAGCATCAATTGTCATCATACATTTCTCAACATCCATTTCTCAGTATCCATTGTCAGCATCCATTTCTCAGCATCCGTTGTCATCATCCATTTCTCACGATCCATTGTCATTATCCATTGTCAGCATCCATTTCTCAGCATCAATTGTCATCATACATTTCTCAACATCCATTTCTCAGTATCCATTGTCATCATCCATTTCTCACGATCCATTGTCAATATCCATTGTCAGCATCCATTTCTCAGCATCAATTGTCATCATACATTTCTCAACATCCATTTCTCAGTATCCATTGTCATCATCCATTTCTCACGATCCATTGTCATTATCCATTGTCAGCATCCATTTCTCAGCATCAATTGTCATCATACATTTCTCAACATCCATTTCTCAGTATCCATTGTCATCATCCATTTCTCACGATCCATTGTCATTATCCATTGTCAGCATCCATTTCTCAGCATCCATTGTCAGCATCCATTGTCATCATCCATTTCTCACGATCCACTGTCATCATCCATGTATCAGCATCCATTGTCATCATCCATTTCTCACGATCCACTGCCAACATCCATGTATCAGCATCCATTGTCAGCATCCATTTCTCACGATCCACTGTCATCATCCATGTATCAGCATCCACGTTGTTCTCCATCCCTTTATGTTTGCCCGTGCTATCAGCCAGCCTGGAGAAATCTGACACCCCCAGCCCACATTCATCTCCTCACGCCTCAGTTCCTGCAGGTATTCTCGTTCCCCGGTTCTTTCCCTTGTCAAGGTCACGTGGTAACCCTGCTTCTGCCCACGTCTGCTGCTCCACGTCACGGACTAGCAATTGTCGGCTGCTGTCAACATCCTAGCGCCTTGCCTGACTTCTGCTAGACTTTTGCTTGGAGGTGTTAGAAATCATCATGTGGGGAGGCTTGTCATACACAGTAGTTCGTGTGAGCACATTTAGAAACACAACTCATGACGTGCACCCGTCAATCACACATTTCTGGCGTAGGTGTCGGGAAAACATACACAAAAATCTGGTCTATATTTAGCTTGAAATCGCGTGACTCGTTAGCAATGTAAATCAGTTTTTCTTGAGAATTGTTCTCTGAGGTGTAAAATTGGCGTAGTCTAAACGCCATCTTAATAGCACAGTAGTCTACACACCATCATATCATAGTCTAGATACCATCATATCATACTCTACACACTATCATAGTCATACAGAAGTCTACACACCATCATATCATACAGTAGTCTACACACCATCATATCATACAGTAGTCTACACACCATCATATCATACAGTAGTCTACACACCATCATATCCTACAGTAGTCTACACACCATCATATCATACAGTAGTCTACACATCATCATATCAACACACTAGTCTACACCATCATATCAACACACTAGTCTACACACCATCATATCCTACAGTAGTCTACACACCATCTTATCATACAGTAGTCTACACACCATCATATCATACATTAGTCTACACACCATCATATCAACACAGTGGTCTACACACCAGCAACACACACAGCTTTATTAAGTTTCTAGCTGTAAGGGGATATCATTGCTTTTCAAGCTCCACACCTAGATAATTAGCTACGTCATTAAAAACACAAAAGCATTGTCTTCTATTACAGACGTTAATTAATTATAACATTGATAATCGATCGTATGGATTTGTTTTCTTTAATTTTACCATCTCTTATACGGTGTATTGAGGACGTGTTGTAATCCTGGAAAAAATCGAAATAATGATTTTGATAAATCTCGATATTTATACACATTCCTTAGGGGGGAACTTTGTGTTGCAATCTTGTCGGTGAGTATGTCTGTATGTGTGTATGTGTGTGTGTATGTGAACCAGATAACTTGAGTATATATAAGCTCGGTTGACATAGTTTTATGTCCATTCGGTAGCTATCTATCAACTTTGAATTATTTCCGCTAACCGGAAAGAGCACATATTCTACTTCCGATTTCCCCAAAAGCCGATAACTTGACTACTGTTTCAGTTAGGTGTAGGAAATTTTACATATAAGGATCAGATTGTTCCTATTAACTTTTGAACTTTTCCGGTTATCGGAAGTGGTGCTTTACTGTATTTTTTCCCGTGGAAACAGGATAACTTGATGACGACGAGATTTCATATATAAATAAAAAAATAAAAAAAATAATTTATACTTTATTTATATACATTTTGTGTGACCTTCAGTATTTGGAAGTAGTTGTATTTTCGATTTTTAAAATACCGGCAACACTATTTTCGTTTTAGTTAGAGATTTACGTTAAAAGAAAGGGATACTTTATTTCCGATGTCTCATACACCTTCAGAATCTGATAATTTTATATAATATAATCACAAAGCAGCATAATCTTACAACTTTTTAATTTTTACCTAAATGTGCTTTCTTGAAAAATTTGCGGTTTCTTCACAAACCTCTACATTTCTATAGCCCGATTCTACTGGTAGTCCAATATCAACCCTTACTGTTCAATCAAAATATGAGATGAAGTTTAGGGGAGCGCACTCCTGATTTATTTTAAAAAGATATATATATATATTTTTAAAGTACACACACACACACACACACACACACACACACACACACACACACACACACACACACACACACACACACACACACACACACACACACACACACACACACATATATATATATATATATATATATATATATATATATATATATATATATATATATATATATATATATATATATATATATATACATTCTATACTTTTCGTGAACTTTCCAGGTAAAGTTGCTGTGCTGCCCAGCCCATTAAGTGTAACCTTTGATAATGTTGACTTTAAAGACCAGTTTTGACACCCTTCAACATTAGTCAACATCACAAGAATCAAACGAGTGAACTATTCCATAAAGAAAAAAAATAAATAAAAAGACCGCGTGGATGCGCCCAATAAACAGCTCACAACAGTTGTTCAATAAAAAAACACCCATTGAAATCCATTTCATGGCCACTATATTTGAGGTTTGTGTAATGATTATGTAACAGAATGGAGAATTTGGTTAATTAGTATGGGGGGCGTATGGGATGTATTTAACAATGTTTCATAAAATGGCGTTGAATTAATTTTTTTTCATATTGGTCTAAATGTCTTGTATATTTAGTAAGTTTTTTTGGGATAATTTAACTCACCTAGCTTACATATTCTTACTTATTACACAATATAAAGCTATACAGAGTTGCTGAAACATAACTCACTTGAAAATCGAAGTAATGTAATTTATGCTATGATTATTAAAAATACTAATTAAGTTAATGATATATAAAAACAATGTAATGAAAAAAAAAATTACTTTAAAAACCTGGTCAACACCGGCCGCGTTGGACCGAAAGCTATAAAAAATGTAATCATGTAACAAAAATGTAATCATGTAACAAAAGTGTAATCATGTAACAAAAATGTAATCATGTAACAAAAGTGTAATCATGTAACACAAATGTAATCATGTAACAAAAATGTAATCATGTAACAAAAATGTAATCATGTAACAAAAATGTAATCATGTAACAAAAGTATAATCATGTAACAAAAGTGTAATCATGTAACAAAAATGTAATCATGTAACAAAAATGTAATCATGTAACACAAATGTAATCATGTAACAAAAATGTAATCATGTAACAAAAGTATAATCATGTAACAAAAGTGTAATCATGTAACAACAATGTAATCATGTAACAAAAATGTAATCATGTAACAAAAGTATAATCATGTAACAAAAGTATAATCATGTAACACAAAGTGTAATCATGTAACACAAAGTGTAATCATGTAACAAAAATGTAATCATGTAACAAAAATGTAATCATGTAACAAAAAGTGTAATCATGTAACAAAAGTGTAATCATGTAACAAAAGTGTAATCATTTAACAAAAATGTAATCATGTAACAAAAATTTTATCATGTAACACAAAGTGTAATCATGTAACAAAAGTGTTATCATGTAACAAAAGTGTAATCATGAAGCAAAAATGTAATCATGTAACAAAAGTGTAATCATCTAACACAAGTGTAATCATGTAACAAAAGTGTAATCATGTAACACAAAGTGTAATCATGTAACAAAAATGTAATCATGTAACAACAATGTAATCATGTAACAAAAATGTAATCATGTAACAAAAGTATAATCATGTAACAAAAGTATAATCATGTAACACAAAGTGTAATCATGTAACACAAAGTGTAATCATGTAACAAAAATGTAATCATGTAACAAAAATGTAATCATGTAACAAAAAGTGTAATCATGTAACAAAAGTGTAATCATGTAACAAAAGTGTAATCATTTAACAAAAATGTAATCATGTAACAAAAATTTTATCATGTAACACAAAGTGTAATCATGTAACAAAAATGTAATCATGTAACAAAAAGTGTAATCATGTAACAAAAAGTGTAACCATGTAACAAAAATGTAATCATGTAACAAAAAGTGTAATCATGTAACACAAAGTGTAATCATGTAACAAAAATGTAATCATGTAACAGAAATGTAATCATGTAACACAAATGTAATCATGTAACAAAAATGTAATCATGTAACAAAAGTATAATCATGTAACAAAAGTGTAATCATGTCACAAAAGTGTAATCATGTAACACAAAGTGTAATCATGTAACAAAAATGTAATCATGTAACAACAATGTAATCATGTAACAAAAATGTAATCATGTAACAAAAGTATAATCATGTAACAAAAGTATAATCATGTAACACAAAGTGTAATCATGTAACACAAAGTGTAATCATGTAACAAAAATGTAATCATGTAACAAAAATGTAATCATGTAACAAAAAGTGTAATCATGTAACAAAAGTGTAATCATGTAACAAAAGTGTAATCATTTAACAAAAATGTAATCATGTAACAAAAATTTTATCATGTAACACAAAGTGTAATCATGTAACAAAAGTGTTATTATGTAACAAAAGTGTAATCATGAAGCAAAAATGTAATCATGTAACAAAAGTGTAATCATGTAACAAAAATGTAATCATATAACAAAAATGTAATCATGTAACAAAAATGTAATCATATAACAAAAATGTAATCATGTAACAAAAGTGTAATCATGTAACACAAATGTAATCATGTAACAAAAGTGTAATCATCTAACACAAGTGTAATCATGTAACAAAAGTGTAATCATGTAACAAAATTGTAATCATGTAACAAAAAGTGCAACCATGTAACAAAAATGTAATCATGTAACAAAAAGTGTAATCATGTAACACAAAGTGTAATCATGTAACAAAAATGTAATCATGTAACAACAATGTAATCATGTAACAAAAATGTAATCATGTAACAAAAGTATAATCATGTAACAAAAGTATAATCATGTAACACAAAGTGTAATCATGTAACACAAAGTGTAATCATGTAACAAAAATGTAATCATGTAACAAAAATGTAATCATGTAACAAAAAGTGTAATCATGTAACAAAAGTGTAACCATGTAACAAAAGTGTAATCATTTAACAAAAATGTAATCATGTAACAAAAATGTTATCATGTAACACAAAGTGTAATCATGTAACAAAAGTGTTATCATGTAACAAAAGTGTAATCATGAAGCAAAAATGTAATCATGTAACAAAAGTGTAATGATGTAACAAAAATGTAATCATATAACAAAAATGTAATCATGTAACAAAAATGTAATCATGTAACAAAAATGTAATCATGTAACACAAATGTAATCATGTAACAAAAGTGTAATCATGTAACACAAGTGTAATCATGTAACAAAAGTGTAATCATGTAACAAAATTGTAATCATGTAACAAAAAGTGTAACCATGTAACAAAAATGTAATCATGTAACAAAAAGTGTAATCATGTAACAAAAGTGTAATCATGTAACGAAAATGTAATCATGTAACAAAAATGTAATCATGTAACAAAAATGTAATCATGTAACAAAAGTGTAATCATGTAACAAAAGTGTAATCATGTAATAAAAATGTAATAAGGTAACAAAAATGTAATCATGTAACAAAAATGTAATCATGTAACAAATATGTAATCATGTAACAAAAATGTAATAATGTAATAAAAGTGTAGTCATGCAACAAAAATGTAATAATGTAACACAAATGTAATCATGTAACAAAAGTGTAACCATGTAACAAAAATGTAATCATGTAACAAAAGTGTAATCATGTAACAAAAATGTAATCATGTAACAAAAATGTAATCATGTAATAAAAATGTAATCATGTAACAAAAATGTAATCATGTAACAAAAAGGTAATCATGTAACAAAAATGTAATCATGTAACAACAAAGTAATCATGTAACAACAATGTGAGCGATTGGTTGATGGCGGAGATAAGCGACGCCAGCCGCCTAGCAGACTCGTGCGCCGGGGGACGCGACTGCAACAGGCGCCATGATTGGTGGTCACGCAACAGGAAATCAGGCGGCTCGCGCGCGCTCCGTCTGCGGGAATTCGCGCTGCGCGGGATTTGGGCGAAAACCTCGGCTAATTTTTTTAGTTTGACGATGTTTGGTGAGAGTTAGTGCGGGTCTATTCGGAGATAACAGTGTGTTCAAAGTCAGTTGATTGTTATTTTTTTTTTTCACAGTCAATAGAAAACAATAAGAGGAAGTATCCTTCTGAAATAATAATAAAAATCAGTCAATTGTGCGTAGAGAATCTAGATTTTTTTTTAGTCTCTTTTAATTTCTTTTTACATTAATATTTGTGTATAGGCCTATTACTACTCAGTATAATAAATAGTTGAAATAAATTTAATATCTGAAAAAATAATTGTTTATTAACTAATTTATCGTAAAAATTAAAGGTTAACGAGAACTTGATATGGTTCAAACCGGTTTCGTGTGAAAAAAATAAAAATAAAATTCGTAAAGGGAAATAACTGGCTCAGCGGATTCATCGGACTTGAAAAAATTAATGAAATATTATTTAACCTCGTGAGTTAAATTTCGAGTAAAAAAGTGAATAAGCTTAAAAATTAAGGAGCAAGGTGCATCAAACAAGCTTCTAAAAATGTGTTAAAGATTTGAACCCAGGAATGTACGCTGGATAGTGGTAGGTACCGATTACATTTCATTGCTCATGTTTTCATCCTGTGTTGTTTAGCTGGTGATCTAGCACTTACATCAAATTCATGTGTAAAACGTTCTTCTCCGTGTTACCGGGCGAGGAGTGATTAGCATACTCAGTCGTGGGCTGTTTCATTTACACGAGCGTCAGAAACTCAGGGTGGGGGAATTAGAGTTGACAGCCGTCACTCACAGTTAATGTTCTTGTACACTCACTTCCCTCCCCTGCGGCTGTAGTTCTCTACCAACGTTCTTTCATAAAAGTTATCGCAACATTTCAGGAAAGCTCTTTACACATTCCGTCACAAATGTTGTTTGCAAAATGTTTTTCTCAGTAGTTCTTTTAGGGTTTCTTTAAAATTAGTAGTTGAAAGATCCTTTACATAATTTCACTACACATTCGTTAATTCCTTTACAGCAGTACTTTACAAAATTTCACTACACATTTGTAAATTCCTTTACAGCAGTTCTTTACACAATTTCACTATAAATTTGTAAATTCCTTTACAGCAGTACATTACAAACATCCCTTCACAAAAATTCTGAGCCAAAAATATCTCATAGAATTAGACACTCCCCCCCCCCCTAAAAACATTTTCACTGAAGTTCCTCGTTACCGCTCTATACAACCGCACAATACAAAAGGACTTCCAAAAATGTCCTCACAAAACTATACAAACATTACGCACTAAAGCTCTCCATTTAGGCCAACATGTGAATCAACAACATTAAATCTCTCTTTCTCTACCTCTCTCTACTCTCTCTCTCTCTCTCTTTCTCTCTCTCACGCTCTCGTTCTCTCTGTCTCTTCCTTATCCATTTTCCCTTACTGCAGTCGCCCCATCAAAACGGTGACACAAAGTTTCATCCTACCATTGACAGAACGAATGATTATCTAGAAAAGACAGAGAAACACATCTCGCTTAGAGGTGTTGTAGTGGATAGTACTGGTCGGGAATACCCGTAGCTTGAAGCCTGCATTCGTTTGAAACCTATCGATTTCAGCGTTCGATCCGCTCCAAATGATCGCCCGTCTTGGAGCGTCGAGTAATAAAACACACCGGTTTTATCGGTTGCTTCCCTTAGTGCTAAGCTGTTATTATTGGACGTGGGATTGCTGCGTCTGTTTACCGTGTTCGTCTGCTTACTGTATCATTGTCTCACCAGTCTCACCTCTCTGCTGGCTGTATCATTGTCTCACCAGTCTCACCTCACTGTATCATTGTCTCACCAGTCTCACCTCTCTGTATCATTGTCTCACCAGTCTCACCTCTCTGCTCACTGTATCATTGTCTCACCAGTCTCACCCCACTGCTCACTGTATCATTGTCTCACCAGTCTCACCTCACTGTATCATTGTCTCACCAGTCTCACCTCACTGTATCATTGTCTCACTAGTCTCACATCTCTTCTAACTGTATCATTGTCTCACCAGTCTCACCTCTCTTCTCACTGTATCATTGTTCACCAGTCTCACCTCTCTTCTCACTGTATCATTGTCTCACTAGTCTCACCTCTCTGCTCACTGTATCATTGTCTCACCTCTCTGCTCACTGTATCATTGTCTCACCACACTAGTCTCACCTCTCTGCTCACTGTATCATTGTCTTACCACACCAGTCTCACCTCTCTGCTCACTGTATCATTGTCTCACTAGTCGCACCTCTCTGCTCGCTGTATCATTGTCTCACCTCTCTGCTCACTGTATCATTGACTCACTACCCCAGTCTCACCATACACGTCATTTCGCTGTATCATTGTCTCACCAGTCTCACCTCCCTGCTCACTGTATCAATGTCTCACCACCAGTCTCACCATACACGTCATTTCGCTGTATCATTGTCTCACCAGTCTCACCTCTCTGCTCACTGTATCATTGTCTCACCAGTCTCACCATACACGTCATTTCGCTGTATCATTGTCTCACCAGTCTCACCTCTCTGCTCACTGTATCATTGTCTCACCAGTCTCACTATACACGTCATCTCGCTGTATCATTGTCTCACCATCATTAGTCTCACCCTGGTCTCACAGCACTACCACTCCATATAATCACCACCTAGTCAGGCTGCATCATAGTCTCACCAAATCACCACTTTCTATCCTTACATTCTCTCCCCACACATCCAAACCCACCCTCTCCCACACTATCGTCTCCCAATCTCTTGCCACCCCCCCTTACTTCTCAAACCACTGTTTCCCACACATCGCACCCCACCATCTCCCCCACACATCGCACCTCACCATCTCCCCCACACATCGCACCTCACCATCTCCCCCACACATCGCACCTCACCATCTCCCCCACACAACGCACCCCACCATCTCCCCCACACAACTCACCCCACACTGTCCACTTTTGCCAGATACATCTATTACCACTGTCTATACTTTAAACTAACCCCCCCCCCCCCCCAACCCCATACAATTCACCCTTCCCTACACACCATCTCTCAACAATTTCAACTCGCCTCCACCGCACAAACCATTTCCCTATCCCCACTCCCACACCTTTTAACAACATTTCACACCATTATTTTCACCAACCACAAAATCTGAAACTCTCTACACTATACTTCCTCTCCCGTCCATTTCTTTACGTCACTCTAACGTTTAAAACTAAGGACCAATCAAATTGTTTCCTTCAGCTGTTTACATGTCACGTGATTATACAGTTCTAGTGGAAGATTGGGCGACGTTAATGCCCAACACGGAAAGAATAAAAATAAAACTTTAATTGACGTTTAGTTCGCGAGGTCTGCTGGTTTAACTGGTGGAAATAAATCCAACAATAAATCCAACAATAAATCCAACAATAAATCCAACAATAAATCCAACAATAAATTCAACAATAAACTCAACAATTTGTTGATACCTTCACGTGTCTAGGGGCGTCAAGAGGGTTTAATGAACCTTTTAAAGTCGTCCCCTCCCCCCCACTACCCACACCTATAACGAGTATTACATATCCCTTCCCTCACGCACAGTATGACTGCTGTACCATCCACATACATATCCCACAATCATTACCAAGACCATCTCGCTAATTAGTATTATCAACGTAACACGGAATGTAGTCAATTTTACCGTGTTTCGGAGTACGAACTTATAACTCGATTCGTTCGAAACCTGAGGCAAACGAGCTGAAGAGACATTGTTTTAATGTCAAGTAATCTGTAACACAGCGACAGTGTAAATCCTAGACGATGGTGCTATATCCTTTAATCACTAAACTAATCATTGCTTTAATTAACGACTTTCTTGTAAGAATTAATCACAGCATTCGTAGCCTGCAATTACCTGAAGTGTTCGAATTGATTGGTAATAATTACGATCATTCAAGCTTATTTATAGTGCAGTCAATAAAAAAAAAAAGCAAAAACAGCTTAGAAGATCTTCGCTGAAAATTTGCCGTTTCACACAAGTTAAATTTGTCATACTTCTTATCTTCAGAAAATGAGAAAGACGTTTAATGTGTATAATGTGTAATAAAGTAAAAATCACAATGTGTTTTATAATTCGTCATGAGATAAATACTATACACCATAGATAAATCTAGGTTCAACTCAGTATGAAAGACAGACCCCCCCCCCCTAACTATAAGAAGTATCGAACAAGCAACACCACACAGCAACACCACACAGCAACACCACACATCAACACCACACATCAACACCACACATCAACACCACACATCAACACCACACATCAACACCACACATCAACACCACACATCAACATCACACAGCAACACCACACATCAACACGACACAGCAACACCACACCGCAACACCACACAGCAACACCACACATCAACACCACACATCAACACCACACATCAACACCACACATCAACACCACATAGCAACACCACACATCAACACCACACATCAACATTATCAACCAGAGGCGTTGTTAGAATATGACCATCATTATCATCATGATTTGTGTGGGGGGGGGGGGGAGGAAGGGGGTGGTCAGCTGTATTGGACCCAGGGACGGTCAATATTGTGTGGTCTACGTCTTTCGCAATGCGGACTGGATTTTCTGCAGGCTATTACCGTTTGTATCAATAGGTATTCAGAGTGTTATGATGGGTATTAGTAGGATATCAGAGTGGTATGATGAGTATCAGTAGGATATGAGAGTGTTATGATGGGTATTAGTAGGATATCAGAGTGGTATGATGTGTATCAGTAGGATAGAGTGTTATGATGGGTATCTGTAGGATATCAGTGGTATGATGGGTATCTGTAGGATATCACAGTGGTATGATGGGTATCTGTAGGATATCAGAGTGTTATGATGGGTATCTGTAGGATATCAGAGTGTTATGATGGGTATCTGTAGGATATCAGAGTGTTATGATGGGTATCTGTAGGATATCAGAGTGGTATGATGGGTATCTGTAGGATATCAGAGTGTTATGATGGGTATCTGTAGGATATCACAGTGGTATGATGAGCATCAGTAGGATATCAGAGTGGTATGATGAGTATCAGTAAGACATCAGTGGTATGATGGGTATCTGTAGGATATCAGTGGTATGATGGGTATCTGTAGGATATCAGTGGTATGATGGGTATCTGTAGGATAGAGTGGTATGATGGGTATCTGTAGGATATCACAGTGAGATGATGGGTATCTGTAGGATATCAGTGGTATGATGGGTGTCAGTAGGATATCACGGTGTTATGATGTGTATCAGTAGGTATTCAGAGTTTTATGATGTGTATCAGTAGGATATCACAGTGGTATGATGTGTATCAGTAGGATAGAGTGGTATGATAGGTATCTGTAGGATATCATAATGGTATGATGGGTATCTGTAGGATATCAGTGGTATGATGGGTGTCAGTAGGATATCACGGTGTTATGATGTGTATCAGTAGGTATTCAGAGTTTTATGATGTGTATCAGTAGGATATCACAGTGGTATGATGTGTATCAGTAGGATAGAGTGGTAT
Organism: Physella acuta; assembly: GCF_028476545.2. Classification (NCBI taxonomy): domain Eukaryota; kingdom Metazoa; phylum Mollusca; class Gastropoda; family Physidae; genus Physella; species Physella acuta. The sequence goes on from NW_026732917.1 coordinate 34,719, forward strand.
GATAGGTATCTGTAGGATATCATAATGGTATGATGGGTATCAGTAGGATATCACAGTGGTATGATGTGTATCAGTAGGATATCAGTGGTATGATGTGTATCAGTAGGATATCACAGTGGTATGATGGGTATCTGTAGGATATCACAGTGGTATGATGGGTATCTGTAGGATATCAGAGTGGTATGATGGGTATCTGTAGGATATCACAGAGGTATGATAGGTATCTGTAGGATATCACAGTGGTATGATGGGTATCTGTAGGATATCACAGTGTTATGATGGGTATCAGTAGGATATCACAGTGGTATGATGGGTATCTGTAGGATATCAGTGGTATGATGGGTATCTGTAGGATATCAGTGGTATGATAGGTATCTGTAGGATATCACAGTGGTATGATGGGTATCTGTAGGATAGAGTGGTATGATGTGTATCAGTAGGATATCACAGTGGTATGATGCCGTGAATATTATTTATAACAACTTGGGCTGGATAAGATGCGGGAACTGGCATTCGAATTGAGTTTGTAACTTTTTCTTTCACTTGTGATCAAAATCTTTTATCTTTTGTCAGGGGAGGTAATTGTAGAGACAACGACTATGGTAGTCCGCTGTGTTCATTCAGCGACAACGTCACACACCACCATTCACACACCACCATTCACACACCACCATTCACACACCATCCATTCACACACCACCATTCACACACCACAATTCACACACCACAATTCACACACCACCATTCACACACTACCATTCATACACCACAATTCACATACCCCCATTCACACACCACTAACACATCACACTATGTAACAAAAACAACACAACAACACTTTCAAGTACAGCAATCGCCATCAACCTCGCCGAACCACCACCAACAGCACACGTCATCACCAACAATACAGCCGAGCCCGCATACAGCCGCTGCCTAATATCGTGATTATCCCCACTGATACAAGGGAAGAAACAGCTTTTAACGAGGATTATCTTCCCTAAACAAATACACGCTGTTTACCCAAGATTCTGCTGTAGCAGCCATTTTTTCCGCATTACTGCTCTCATTTGTTGTGGGGAGAGGGGAGGAGGGGGGGATGTCGAAAATCGCGTGCAGGATGGAACCACAAACCTATTGTCCACGCATGCGCACAAGGATTGCCTTATTTAAATCTTTCCTTTCATTCACTGAAGACAATATTTGAGTTTTTACGTAATCTGGGTATTTCCAGTTTTTTTCTCTCTGGTCTTGTCTTTAGGTAAAGAGATTCCGAACAAACTAAAACTTTTCTAACGTGTTTTCTACATTTAAAAAAAAATGTAAAAGAAAAACACAACCAATTAATTGACCTAAATCTCCAGACAGTTTAGAAAACAGTTTTTTATTAATATATATAAAAAAAAAAAAAACGATTCAGCAAAACGGATCTTGATTTTTTTTCTCAAATTTCTTCTCGCTGAACTGAATCAGATAGGCTTCTAACGATCTATATTTGAAGCTAAAGGTCTTAGATAGACTTCTAATAGAATTAGGTTAGTAAGCTAAAAGACTTAGATAGGCTTATAATAGACCTAGCTTTATAAGCTTAAGGTCTTAGATAGACTTCTAACAGACTTAGGTTTATAGTCGAAAGGTCTTAGAGTCTTAGATAGACTTCTAATAGACCTAGCTTTGTAAGCTAACGGTCTTAGATAGACTTCTAATAGACTTAGCTTTGTAAGCTAAAGGTCTTAGATCTACGTTTAAAAACCAACAAACGTATAATAACCTAACTTCGAAAGCGTCAGGTCTTAGAAAACAGTTACAATAAAACCTGGAACTCTATAAAAATCGTCAGCGAATAAACTAAAGTCACGTTAAGAGTTAGAAACTATTTACGACGTTTTTTATTTTGCATTATGCTTTAGTCTCAGCGTGAGCACTTATTTTTTTATAGCATATCGCAGAGCACTCAACGCAGGACGTGCTGCGTGGGAAATAAGTTATGTCATACCTAGCCAGGCCATTTACACAACACATACGTTTTAGTCAGGAGGTTAGTCATTCTATTGAAGGTCATACGGCCCCTCCCAGAATCGTCAATATGTTATGTCATACATAGCCAGACCACTTACATAACACATACATTTTAGTCAGGAGGTTAGTCATTCTATTGAAGGTCATACGGCCCCTCCCAATATGTCAATATGTTATGTCATACATAGCCAGGCCACTTACATAACACATACATTTTAGTCAGGAGGCTAGTCATTCCGTTAAAAGTCATAGGCCCATCTCAGAATTGACCTACGATGCACATGTCAACAAGTTATGCCTCACATAGCCAGGCTACTTACATAACACATATATTTTAGTCACCGACAAGGAGGGGGGTGTGGGCCCGAACGAAATGGAATTTATATAGAAAATATACACATTTAACAGTGTCCGCCCCCCGTCCCCGAGAAAAAATTCCATTGAAGATCATTAGGCCCCTCCCATAGCTGACCTACCATGCGCATTCTACATAACACATACATTTAAGTCAGGAGTTTAGTCATTCCATTGAAAGTCATTCGGCCTTTCCCTATAATTTACCCGACCACTTATACGAATTCTTCTTTTTATTGAAGTCTTTTTAAACCATAGTTTTTTTAATTAAACGATGATGAATCACTTAATTAAAATCCTTTGACGATATTGCAAAAACATGAAAAAATTTGAAAATAATTGCAAGTAATACCAAGCATATGCAGACGTGTAGAATGGTAGGGGTAGTTTGAAATGAGGTCACCAAAACTAAAGCACTATCCCCAATTCAGGATTTTAGGATTTGTCAGCGGAAGTTGCTTTCTCCAGCCGGAGTTATTTTTGGTTCTAATCACAGTTGAACTTCTAGAGGTAAATTAGGCGACATTTGCTGTACTCTGACGGCACTGTTTTGTGGGCCTGACTGTGGTGGATCTTCAGCAGTGTGGGGAGTGTGTGGGTGTGGGGGCCGGGGTTCATCATAGGAAGATTTTTACTTTATGATAATTTAAATGTACATTTAAAATATTTTTTTTTATAAATTTTGTATCTATTTCCGACTTTTAACATTTTTTAACTATTTCGTTGTCCGATTTTAAAAGTCTGTTTTTTTAATCATCCTATGCGTGTGGTCCTATGGTGATTGCATAACAAAAGTAAAATCATCATCTACTTGCTTTTGCCCATTTGAAATTCCTTCTTTACAAATATGTTGTAATTTTTGACCCCCCCCCCATTTATTGTCATATTTTTCTGTTTTGTTTAACACAAAATGTTCCTCTGATAATTTTAACACATGTTAACTGTACGAACATAACAACATTGGCCCCGCTTTTTGCGCGAGTTTTTTGTAAGAGGAAACGCAAGCTAAACTTTCCATCAACATCCTTTCACTGAAGCATGAGGTCGTCAGGGATGGCGGAATGTAGGGTAGAACAGCAGTGGGGTGTCAAGTCGTGGGGAGGGTGGGGAATTCTTGACACAACGCATTCTTGGGGAGGGTGGGGAATTCTTGACACAACGCATTCTTGGGGAGGGTGGGGAATTCTTGACACAACGCATTCTTATCCCTTCTGGTTTCTTTGAACCCAAGTAAAAATCTAAAGCTAACTGTATGTATGTATGTATATATATATATATATATATATATATATATATATATATATATATATATATATATATATATATATATATATATATATATATATATATATATTGATTTTTATTATACATATACGAAAATGTATTGTGATATGTTAAGGGGATATGCTCATTTAATTTCTTATTTTCTAAATTAAGAAATGGACAAACAATCCAAAAGTGAAAGAAACCCATTAAGACGATAAATCAGAATTTCGGTGGTTTTTCTTCTGCGTATCCCCTTAACGTGCGTCTGGGTTAAAAAACAAAAACAAACAACCTACAACCAACTATACAAAACCCACATGTAAGTCATATTGTGACCCCTTAAATGATCGACACATTACTTTTAAGCTATTATTCGACAGATCGAATTCTTTATAAAATATCTCCCCCCCCACTCTCTCTTTCTCTTTCTCTCTCTCTCTCTCTCTCTCTCTCTGTCTCTCTCTAATATACATACAATATAGTCTTAACACAAATAAGACACACTGAATTTGAGTTATTTGTAACCTATATTATAATAGTATACTCCACGCAATTGGGTACAGTTTTCCGTAAAATACCGCGGATATGTATCATGTGACAAGTCCTAACCATGCACGTGAGTGTGAGTTGATACAAAAAGACAGTTCCGGTACCGCCCTGATAGCTCGAGCGCCTACCCTCCCCTGGCATCAGCCGCCTGATTATGAACGATAAGGATTATGGCACCGACTGCACAAACAGCCAAAATTTACCTTGATTCTAGAAAATCAATGGCCGATTGATTGGGTGCCTATGGAGGCATCAAGCCGCTACAGTACACAAACGCTTGGATGGGAGCTTATTATTTGCGACAAACTGATGTTTTGTTATTAAAAGGGGGTAAATTAATTGCACCACACTTAAGGAGGGGGGGGGGGGGGGGGAATTCGGACTTCTGTTAAAGTATCAGAAGAGTAATAGAGTCGGGGATGGGGTGGACGTTTTTGTTTCACTTTTTTTTTCTAAACGAGTTTTGACAGTTAATTACCGGGTAATTATTTAATCATTACGAGTAATTAAAAACGTTTGTGTTAAAATTTAATTAGTGGAACAGTTTATTAGAGCTAATGAAGCCACCTGCATGGATAACTAAACAAGAACGCATATAAAGAGTTAAAGTAAGTATTGATTTTCTCTTTACACCTAGCGATCCCTTGGGAAATGAAATAGAGCACATATGTTTCTTGATCTCGGCATGTAAAAGGTTTATGTCTTCACTTTACGAAGCCGTTTTTACTTTCCCCAACGTAAGTTAGGTACCCATCTTAGCTGGGTGGACTCAGGGACATCCAACATTCACACGTCCGAACTGAAGACCACCCGGCTAGCAGCCAAACGCTCTATCGTTCTACCACGCCCTTCCACATTTACAAACACATACGCACATATGTGTAATCAGCTGTCTTCGCAAATAAATCCATCCACAAAATTAAGGTAGAAAAATTAATGCTCTACTAATATATCCATCCACAAAATTAAAGTAGAAAAATTAATGCTCTACTTATATATCCATCCACAAAATTAAGGTAGAAAAATTAATGCTCTACTAATATATCCATTCACAAAATTAAAGTAGAAAAATTAATGCTCTACTAATATATCCACAGACAAAATTAAGGTAGAAAAATTAATGCTCTACTAATATATCCACAGACAAAATTAAGGTAGACAAATTAATGCTCTACTAATATATCCACAGACAAAATTATGTTAGAAAAATTAATGCTCTACTAATATATCCAACCACAAAATTAAGGTAGAAGAATTAATGCTCTACTAATATATCCACCCACAAAATTAAGGTAGAAAAATTAATGCTCTACTAATATATCCACAGACAAAATTAAGGTAGAAAAATTAATGCTCTACTAATATATCCACAGACAAAATTAAGGTAGAAAAATTAATGCTCTACTAATATATCCACAGACAAAATTAAGGTAGAAAAATTAATGCTCTCCTAATAAATCCACTCACAAAATTAAGGTAGAAAAATTAATGCTCTACTAATATATCCAACCACAAAATTAAGGTAGAAGAATTAATGCTCTACTAATATATCCACCCACAAAATTAAGGTAGAAAAATTAATGCTCTACTAATATATCCACAGACAAAATTAAGGTAGAAAAATTAATGCTCTACTAATATATCCACAGACAAAATTAAGGTAGAAAAATTAATGCTCTACTAATATATCCACAGACAAAATTAAGGTAGAAAAATTAATGCTCTCCTAATAAATCCACTCACAAAATTAAGTTAGACAAATTAATGCTCTACTAATATATCCATCCACAAAATTAAGCTAGAAGAATTAATGCTCTACTAATATATCCACAGACAAAATTAAGGTAGAAAAATTAATGCTCTACTAATATATCCAACCACAAAATTAAGGTAGAAAAATTAATGCTCTACTAATATATCCACAAGAAAAATAAGGTAGAAAAATTAATGCTGTACTAATATATCTACAAGAAAAATAAGGTAGAAAAATTAATGCTGTACTAATATATCCACAGACAAAATTAAGGTAGAAAAATTAATGCTCTACTAATATATCCACAGACAAAATTAAAGTAGAAAAATTAATGCTCTACTAATATATCCACCAACGAAATTAAAGTAGAAAAATTAATGCTCTACTAATATATCCACCAACGAAATTAAAGTAGAAAAATTAATGCTCTACTAATATATCCACAGACAAAATTAAGGTAGAAAAATTAATGCTCGCGGGCAGTAATTACTGACAGGAACCTCATTTGCTGAGTTTCCTGACTTGAAAGGACCAAGCCATCTCTCGGTCCACTAACCCCTTGACCCCCTGATGTACTCCCCAGGGAGTGGGGTCCGTGTGGGCTATAGGCAGGTCAAACTCATCGGCAACCTTTTTTTTTTTCATTAATTTCTCTCCGCTAAAAATAGCTTACGCGAGCTGTGTGCGCGTGGACAACACAAACAGGAGGTCCGCTTTTTGCGCGAAATTTTGTCAAAGGAAACATGATTTGATCAATAGCATGTGAGATCTTTTGGTGTGTATATTTCCGGATGGAAGACTGTATAAAATATCTGACAAATGAAACAACAAGATTCACACGACAAAATATGTGCGAGCTAATCAATGCAGGTCAGAGGGTTGCGAGTTGAAAACTTTATTCATAACATCCGCAACACGATTAGTTTGATCAGTTACAAAACATCAGATGGTCGGTTCTGATACGTTATATCCGAACTAAGGTTATATAAATATTTATAGTGAGTTTGACCGTGCAACTAGGCTAAATGACTTTGACAAGGATAAGTTTGTAGGAGTAGTTCAATTTTATTTCTTTGTCTTTATTATTTTGTTTTTATTAGCAACGAAATTTATTTGATTTAAAAATGTAAAGACTTTAATTGGAATGGTCCTAATAAAATCATTTAAAATTTGCTTATGAATATTCTTGTCGTAAGAAGCGGTTGCAAAGTATTTTACCCCCCTCCCCCCCTTTCTCACAACATAACCATAAATACATTTGTCTATATTAAATTTTTTCAATTACTTGACTAAATCCTTTTTACTCCTGGTGAAGCATAAGACCTCAACCATAACCTTCCATTGTGTCTAGTTCCCGGCTTTTAACTTTATAACCTCCCAAGACATCCATGTTCTATTCATTTTTGTTTTGGGCGCCATGTTTCAGTTAACTCATTGTCAAATGATTAGGATTGTACATCACTTTAAAACCTTTAACGTATTTTAATATACAAAGACCCCGAAACTTCGCTTTAGTAGTTGGCCAAGACTACGGTTACCCGAACGACAATTATCCGTCGTGCAGATTTTACTTACTCTCTCTCCCACTATACCAAGCACAACCATTGTTTCTTTGAGGCATCTTTCGGGTCACTAGACACGTCTAATCCCCCCCCCCCAATCCCCGGAACGAAATAGAATTTATATAGAAAATACATACTTGTACTACTGTCTTGCTCACCCTCCCGGAAAATTTAGTGTACTCCCCCCCCCCCCCCCCCACAAAACGTAAAGTCTCATGTACCCCCTACCCCCTTGTAGAAAAAAAAGTCTGAAAGCAACATTGAGCCCAAGAGTCCTGATTTCTTTGACCCACATGTTCGGTGCGTCGGCCGTCCACAACCCAGCCCTACCCCCCCACCCCTAGCTCACCCCCTCCACCCAAGTCACGGACTGACTGATCGAATTCACTCGCTCTCTTAAGTCGCAGTCACATGACCAGTTATATGATTGACACATCGGTAACAGGAATCAAAATATCTGCTCTGGGTGTGTGTGTGTGTGTGTGTGTGGTACTGAGTGGAGGGAGGGGGGATGGTGTAGGAGGAGGGACCCGAAGACCGTATAATATGTGCTGCGTTTGTGTTTGGTACTCAGGGGAGGGGGGGGAGTCATAAAGGATGAGGGGGGGGGGGTGGGATCCGAAGACATTATATTATACATTGAGCTTGGGACGTTTATGGGCTGATAGTTTAATCAAATCACGACGGATAACTCCGCTTTAAACAAAATTCCTGACAGGAAATGTGAATTTCGGTTCAGATTTTTAATTTGATTTTTTTTCACTCTTCAAGTAGAGTTAGATACTCGAAGTCGAAATTTTGAATATGAAAAGATCGCTCAAGGAAAGCGCGTCGGAAAGATGGAGTCAGAAAACGGGTTAGAGTTAGTTTGAGTCAGCAATGGGTTAGAGTTTGTTGGAGTCAGGGAACGGGTTAAAACAGTTGGAGTCAGGGTTCGAGTCTGTCTGGGACTAGGTTGGAGACAGTTGGAGTCAGGAGGGAATAGGTAGAGTCAGTCAGGGAATAGTTTAGAAACTGTCGGAGTCAGGGAATAGTTTAGTGTTGCTCGGAGTTAGGCTATTAGAATAACTACTTTGTAGCTGTAGGTATTGTAATGTAGGCCTTTACGCAGGCTACATGTACACATACATTTTTTTGGTTCGTGCACAACACACATGGGGCAGATGAAGTTCATCTGTGTACAGGATCTCAACATACAGGGGGATAGTGTGGTCTGCACAATGCCCAGCCGCTTTAGTTCTCCTAACGTGAGTTAGGTACCCATCAGAGCAGGGTGGACTCAGGGACGTGCTACTGACTTACCCGGATTCGAACTCGAGACTTACGGTTGAGCAGCCTGAGCTCTACCGCTAGGCCACTCCGTCCCCAGGCTACATGTAGCTAATTCTAATCATGCAAGCACCAGCTAACATATAGCGTAACCTACATGTGAGCTACATATAGCTATATACGATGTCTAAGTAGCATCAGCTACTCTGACTACCCAGCATACATCACAACTCGGTGACGTAATACGGTCGAGCTGTCGGCGCAGACGACCACAAATCACGTGACGTCATGGATAACTGAGACCACAAATCACGTAACTGCCTAAGAGCTACCCAACTTCTAGAGGCCCTATTCGTACCTCATTTATCTTAGCCCAGCTAGTCTTTTATTCAAACTCATCCACGCATACAATAGGCTGATGTATACTCTATCTAGTATACGTGGTTTCTTAGCGCGAAACGCGGTTAGCGCTGTTCTCTTTGTACATTAGGAAACTGACCGGATTAATTAACGTAGGCCTTAAATCAAACTAAAAAAACATGAAAAAGGTTGATTTTATTTTTTTTATGAATAAGGAATCTTATGTATATTTAGGTTGCGGTACGATGTTTAGATTTATCTGCGGAGTAAAAATGGCGTGCTTGACAAATTGTCTGCAATGTGATGTTCTAGAACTCATCACTCACCTTTCAGCCAGCAAACGCAAATATTTTCCCTCCAAAATAATGTATGGGACCTGTACGCGCCCCGCCAGAACAAAGTAATTAGTTAACTAATTAGACTCTTTAAACTTGGGGGAAAAGAGATTTTCTGCTGAAATGATTGGGTGATTGTGAGGTGCTTGAGGTGTTGGGTGAAGGTAGAATGGCTGCACGGTGCTGTGCCCCCGGGGGGTGGGTGTTAGATAAGGTCTAGTGCTCACCCCGGTCTCAACTTGTTTTCGATTGGGGAGGGGAGGTATCGTTCAGAGGGGGGGGGGGGGTAGTTAGCGTTTAGGCGAGGGGAAAAGTTATCGTTCTTTCATGATTCAGGTGGGATCATAGTTATCGTCTTCTAGTAATGGAGGTGGGGGTGGGGGGGGGGGGGGGGGAAGGAGAGTTATAAGTTGTTTCTGTCTATTGGGTGGGTGGGGGGGGGAGGTAATGAGTTTATCGGCTTCTTATTCAACATGTGGGGGGGGGGGGAGGGGGGGGGGAGGAGGAAATTAGCGACTTCTCACTCTAGGGCTGTGGAAAGAGTTATCGCCTCCTGATTTTGTTATGCATGTTTATTACCTTTACAGGTTTCTTGATGTATATGTTACGGTCAAAGATATACAAGTTTGTTACTACCCTTCTAGTGTCAGCTAAAACTGCACAGCTTATATGGGTACCTGACGTTTATTTGGGAAATGCTATAAATACTTTACAGCAACTACATCCCAATCACATGTACATAATTGCAATTAATTAATTAATGAAATGTAGTTATGTCTGCGTTAGACTTCTAAAAATTTGGAATAAAGTTAAAACTAGCTAATTAACTAATTGTTTGTGTATATTTGACTAGGTATGTGAAATGATTGCCAGTAAAGATTGTAACTTGTTTGATGTCCACGTTTTAATAATAAAATAAAGCTAAAAATAGATATTGTAGTTCGATGGTGATCGACGTCTTGCAGAAAAGTGCATTGTTCCACCTGGAATCTTCCAATAGATCTGACAGTTGATTACCTGTGTGGATTGGTTCGAGTGCGTGTCGAATTGTTCCTGTGTGTGTATGTGTGTGTATGTAATTGTGAGATGAGTGTTGGAATGGGTATGTGTGTATCTATAAATCTGAGTATGTGGATATGTTTGAAAAGGTATTTGTGTGTTTGTGTTTGTGTATGTATGTATTCGTAAAATGAATGTATGTGTATGTTGGAATAGGTATCTGTGTGTGTGTGTGTGTGTGTTTGTGTGTGTGTATGTGTGTATATATGTACTTGTGAAATGAATGTATGGGTGTGTTCGAATAGATATCTGTGTGTTTGTGTGTGCATGTGTGTATGTATGTATGTATGTGTGTATGTGTGTATATGTGTATGTGTGTATATGTGTATGTGTGTATGTGTGTATGTGTGTATGTGTGTATGTGTGTATGTGTGTATGTATGTAAATGTGTATTTGTGTAAGTGTGTATGTATGTACTTGTAAAATGAATGTATGGGTGTGTTGGAATAGATATCTGTGTGTGTGTGAGTTAGTCAGATCTTCTATCTGCGTGCACTAGTTTGGGGTAGTAATAATGTGTGTGAATGTGTGTGTATGTGTGTGTGTGTGTGCATTTGAGCATAAAGATGTCTGAAGATCATTCTAGCACACAAACCGGCAGCTAAAAAAGGCAATCCGCTCATAACAAGACATTTATGGGTCAAATAATGGAAAAATTATTCAGTACAAAAAAGCGAATCTTCAAAACGCAGGGAGGGTCTAGATATCTACAAGTGACACTATAGATCGGGCTCAAGCAACTGTAAATACATGTTTTTTTTCTGATAACTACAGCATAGGTTCCAGAATTTAAATACGTATGCAAATATTAGGAATTGGCTCGCCTTAAAATGTCTTAAAACACGTTTTATCATCAGGTTTTGTTTGTAAATTGAATCTAAAATGTACGCAGATCGCTTTAAATCACAGCGAACCTGCACGACATTGGAGATGGAATGTTAATTCCGATTTGACTTTGGCATCAAGGACTTGACAGGATTTTGTTGTGTAGATTAACTAAGGGCAGAAGATGACCTGGGCAGAGGGCATGACATTGTGAAGAAGGCAGCAGCGATGCCCCAAAGACTTCCCGCGGGATTATGAGAGTAGAATAAGATAGTAGGCAAAGTGCTGACCACACTATCCCCTGATTTGCCGAGGTCGTTAAAACAGATTAGCTCTACTTCATCTGCCTCATGTGTCTTGGGTACGAACATACAATACAATTATATTGATATAATATAGTAGAATTATCAGACGTGTTTAAAATAGCCTTTAGATTATATCTAGCTTAAATAAAAGTAGAAAAAAAATTCAGGCTAGACATTGTGGACTTAATACGCCACATCCAGTTGTACACACAAGCAGTACAATGGATGAGCCGGAATGTACAGTTCAACTGTAAGCTGTGTACATGTGTACATGTATAACAAAGAATCCCACTCGCCTCTATTTGCCCACACCGCATTGACAATTTTTTTCCCCTTTTCATCTTTTGTTCGATCACAAAACAATCGATAGTGTTTCACTCACCGCCACCCATAAACTGGTGACGTTTAGCCCACACAATGGCGCGGTTCGTCCTTGCCCTTCCTCCACATGGCTAACGAGTTGCTAATGTCTTATTCAGCTTGACTATCAGATAGTCTTCTGTAATCGATACCGCCCAATTAGAGACTGGTAAGTATCGCTAGACTATGTAGGTAGATACATTTTTATGGGATGGGTTGGGGTATGATGTGGGAAGGAATATTTAAGTCTTCAGCTATTTACACGCAATTTTTAGCATGGGCGACTTATTTGATTGGGGATTTTCTTTAAAATATTAAACACTCTTTAAAATCAATAACTTTGAATAACAATTAGCGGGTTAATATTTAAAAGTATCAATACACTTTTAAGATTAAAGACGAACATGCTATACCCTAGCCTAATTGTAACCACGGGGCCGTGTGGCCTAGTGATAGAACGTAAGTCTTGTAGCTAGGAAGACACAAATTTGGTACCCTTGTTCGAGTTCATTGGATGCCCCTACCCACCCCCTACCTCCTCACTCCTGGACTGGCCCGACCCCCCCCCCCCCCCCCACGCGTCTAACCAGATGGGGTTGGTAGAAAACAAAGCCTGACAACATGGGTGAAAAAAATTGTTTCTACATCCTTTTCTGATGTGCCCGGCTTAAGAGCATTCATTGAGCTTGTTATGCCAGGTTACAAGAATGCCAACAATGAGTATATTCTACACGTGTGTGTTAAGGTTTTACTAGAGGTGGGTGCTGACTGTAATAAAAAGCTAATGCTAACTAAAAATGTTTAGTGCATGCGTTGTGTAAGAGATGGGACGGCATGGCCTAAGCGGTAGAGCGCTAGGCTTCTAACCCGAGGGTCCCGTGTTCGAATCCGGTTTACCCCCGGCTTAAGAGCGTTCATTGAGTTTGTTATCCCAGGTTGTAAGAATGCCAACAATGAGTACATCCTACACGTGTGTCTTTAGGTTTTACTTCAGGTGGGCGCAGACTTAATTAAAAGTTAATACTTACTAAAATTGATTAGTGAACGAATTGTATATGAGAAGTGTAGCCCACTAAAATATGCCTACTAAACACGTGAAGTAGAGAGTAAGAAAGAAGACTTTTGCTACTAAATCTTTAAACCAGACAGGTCTGTATAGCTCCCCTAGTGATTTGATTCATTGAGCGTGTTTACGGTTGACCGAGCGAGAGTTTCACGGTTGACTTATTCTTGGTAGCTTAATATAAGGGTACCCTTTCAGAACTTACGGCCCCAATATAGACAGCAGTTTTCTGGTTTCTGTGACCTTAGGAGACTGTTGTGTGGTCAGCAATATGTACAGTAATCTTTTTACGTGTTTTGTATTGATATTGACTTCTACTGTTTCTAAGCTGTCGTTTCCTTTAATTGCCAGAAACTTCACATTAAACTCACGTTTTATGTCATTTTAAAAATAACGCTAACTAACTTTAATTAAAGCCACTTGCACAGACAACCATCTAACACCTAATAAAGTTACAAACTAAAGTTATTCACATCAACTAGTAATTCACCGAGGCTTGAAGCCGTCGGTCACTGACCCACTAAATACCCCCCCCCCCTCAGACCCCAGTCAGGTGGAACGATGCACAGTGGGAGGTGGAAGTAATAGCGGGTGGAAATTAACAGGTCAAGGCCACTGGTCACGTGAGTGGTAGAAATTCTCCATTCAACATCCGGGTATTCGGTCTCAATAACCGGCCAGAGCCATGTTAGAGAGAAAATAAACACAAATGGACCCGGAAACCAATGTTGTTGGAACAAAACCCAGAGGAAATGTGTTGCAGTTGCAACGCGGTCACCCAGACAAGGATAATCCAAACCACGGTGGATGTCTCAATGTTTGTAAACAGACAAGGGTAATCCAATCCACGGTGGATGTCTCAATGTTTGTAAACAGACAAAGATAATCCAATCCACGGTGGATGTCTCAATGTTTGTAAACATACTTGGATAATCCAATCCACGGTGGATGTATCAATGTTTGTAAACAGACAAGGATAATCCAATCCACGGTGGATGTCTCAGTGTTTGTAAACAGACAAAGATAATCCAATCCACGGTGGATGTCTCAATGTTTGTAAACATACTTGGATAATCCAATCCACGGTGGATGTATCAATGTTTGTAAACAGACAAGGATAATCCAATCCACGGTGGATGTATCAATGTTTGTAAACAGACAAGGATAATCCAATCCACGGTGGATGTCTCAATGTTTGTAAACAGACAAGGGTAATCCAATCCACGGTGGATGTCTCAATGTTTGTAAACAGACAAGGATAATCCAATCCACGGTGGATGTCTCAATGTTTGTAAACAGACAAGGATAATCCAATCCACGGTGGATGTCTCAATGTTTGTAAACAGACAAGGATAATCCAATCCACGGTGGATGTCTCAATGTTTGTAAACAGACAAGGGTAATCCAATCCACGGTGGATGTTTCAATGTTTGTAAACAGACAAGGATAATCCAATCCACGTTGGATGTCTCAATGTTTGTAAACAGACAAGGGTAATCCAATCCACGGTGGATGTCTCAATGTTTGTAAACAGACAAGGATAATCCAATCCACGGTGGATGTCTCAATGTTTGTAAACAGACAAGGATAATCCAATCCACGGTGGATGTCTCAATGTTTGTAAACAGACAAGGGTAATCCAATCCACTGTGGATGTCTCAATGTTTGTAAACAGACAAGGATAATCCAATCCACGGTGGATGTCTCAATGTTTGTAAACAGACAAGGATAATCCAATCCACGGTGGATGTCTCAATGTTTGTAAACAGACAAGGGTAATCCAATCCACGGTGGATGTCTCAATGTTTGTAAACAGACAAGGATAATCCAATCCACGGTGGATGTCTCAATGTTTGTAAACAGACTCGGCCTTACTTTCCGAGACGACGCCAAATCAAGTTATGTTTCCGTCAACTTTAGTCACGGAGACGGAAAACAAAACTGATAAAAAATATCCATCCATCTGATTTAAGATTTTAAAATTTTTGTGTCTTCCAGTACAAAAAGGTCAAAAAAAAAACTCCCCCCCCCCCCCCTCCGTAAACTTGGCACCGCGTTATATCGATATGGTATCGCGCTCAGTCTCTGATGCATGAAGTATCGCTTTTTGAAGGCTAGCGAGCAAGCTAATTGAGTTTAAACTTCATTAATTATAAACACTGCAAGTCGCTTAGAAAGAAATTTCTCAACCTGGGCTACAAGAGAAAATGATTGTGCCAACAATTACTTTCACATTTTGCATTTCACGGATTTCTCGACTGACAGTATCGATGTGTAGGCAACCGACGAGGTATCGATATATTTTAACCGCAGGGTGAAAGTAATTTTGGAAGGGTCGTGAATTAATGGGTGAAGCTGTGGTTTGAGTGATACGTCAACTTGAATTTTGAGTTGTTGAGTGTATTTGAATTATGAGTGATTGGGCAGTTTGGAGTTGATTTATTTTAAAAAAATGGATGTTGATGAATTGTAATGTATATCATACATCTGAATTGAGATGTGCTTAGAATAGACACGTTGACTGTGTATATTTATGAAGTGACTGGCTAAGTTGAAAGTGAGTAGTGACAGGTGATGATGTATGTTATTAGAGTGGCTAAAGAAAGAGTGGGAATTGAGTTTGTAGTGATGAAGAATGTGAATAGAGTGGCTATAGAAAGAGTGGGAATTGAGTTTGTAGTGATGAAGAATGTGAATATAGTGGCTATAGAAAGAGTGGGAATTGAGTTTGTAGCGATGATGAATGTGAATAGAGAGAATCGCAAGCATGAATGTGACCATTCAGGATACATGTGATTTGAGTGACCAACCGTGAATAATGTGATTTGGGTGAACATCCAGGACACGTGTGAATAGAATCACTAGCTAGGAAGTGTGTGAATTGAGCGGCTAGCCAGTTGTTAACCTGGCTAAATGTAAATAGAGTGAAGACCCATGCAGAAGGTCAATAGACGCACTAGCCAGTATGAACGTCAATAGAGGCACTAGCTAGTATGGACGTCAATAGAGGCACTAGCTAGTATGAACGTCAATAGAGGCACTAGCTAGTATGAACGTCAATAGAGGCACTAGCTAGTATGAACGCCAATAAAGGCACTAGCTAGTATGGACGTCAATAGAGGCACTATCTAGTAATAATGTGAATAGAGGCACTAGCTAGTATGGACGTCAATAGAGGCACTAGCTAGTATGAACGTCAATAGAGGCACTAGCAACTAATATTGTGAATAGAGTCACTAGCTACTATGAATGTGATTAGAGTCACTAGTATGAATGTGAATAGAGTAATATGCCAACTTGTCGTTATAACTAAACGACGGTGCTACACGCATACCAATACGTTTTAGGTTCAATATGCAATAAAACCCGATCGATTAACTCATTTCTACCTCTAGTGAAAATTCTCAATCTTTATTTTTTTTTTAAAAGCAGAAACGGCAATCTATAACCATTATAATAACTCTCGCATTTTCTCCCCCGCTCGGGGAGGAGTTATCGAACATTTCTATTCCACATGATGGAATCACATGTGACATTCAGAGGTCAAAGGGCGTGTGTTTAGCTTGTGGTTCGGCCTGCAAATATGGCGGTCAGCTTAACCAGACGGCGGATGTGACGTCGTTCTCTTATTCCTGCTAGTCCAGTCCGTCTAGCTGGGTTGGATAGAGATTCCTCCGCTAAAATTAGACACATATTTTTTACATTTTTTTTCGGGAGCTTTTGAATTCATCAACTGAAAATTAATTTTTTTATAATGCTTCATATCGTATAATAATCTATATATTTAAAAAAAAAATCTTTTTGTTCGTTTTTGAAAGTTCAGTTGGAGAAAATGAGTGGCTCCCTTCTGCTGGTATTTACAGTTAGTGTTTCTGCAACTGTTCGGTACGTCTGGTACACGAACTTGATAGAATGCGCCGAGAGAATGGCGAGGGTAAGATGGGGGGGGGGGGGGGAGGAGAGTAGGGGAGGGGAGGAGGGGGGAGCCAAACGTACAACTGGCAAGTTGCCGTACTCACCCGTACACAAGAGTTTTGTTGTAGTGTTGTGTATCACGTGACTATAGACACCACGTGATCGTAAACAACTTGAATGTAATGATCACGTGATTATAATAATAATGCACATCCCACGTGATGATAGTGATGACGTGACTGTACAGATTACGCGACAGTCCTCATCACGTGATTGTGCATACCACATGACTACGTGGCCCACGTACATATAACCCCCCCCCCCCCTCCAACATAAGACCTGTGATAAAAAAATTCCCAGTAAACAAATACTTCCCCAACAGACTTCAGCCTTGAGGGCTGAAACAAAAATCGACAAAACTCTATTGACAATTAAAGATTAAAGCCACAAAACACACAGTACAAACTTCACCGTTGAGTGACGCACATTTTTTTCTCTCTCCAAGTCTCCAGTTTTACTGCCGTCGTTTATGTCGAAAGCGTCGCGGAGAAAATGTCTCTCTTTATGATCGTTTAACAAGCCGGCGAAATTGATAGCCTTATTCAAAACAGTAAAGTACGATGCAGCGATTTTATTTCACGATCGTTTTCATCTCTTAGAAACATTGATGGTTTCAACGCGAATCAGGGAGGGAGGGGGGCGGGACAAAAGAACAGCCGATATTCCAGGAAGTAGATCAATGGATAACAGAGACAGTGTTGATATCTTGCGCATCAGAAAAAATATATCAACTGCGCAGAAAGTTGTCGATGACGTCATCAACGCGTGCTGGTGGAGGGGGGGGGGGGGTTCTGAATTTCATTCATGCCCTGAGATGAAATTATCACCGATTCCGATCATCCGGACAAACTAATGTCGGACGAAATTCGCTGAGTTGGCAGGGAGAGGCAAGAAAATATTTGATGATTTCAGCAATCAAATCAAGCCGTTAATCAGGATCTGCGCATTGTGGGGATGGATATCGCTGCCCGGCCAACTGGATAATGATACATTTGCTTTTAAAAAACGGATGGAGTTATCGAACTTGCACTACGTTGCCAAATTAATTCACGTGTGCATATATATATATATATATATATATATATATATATATATATATATATATATATATATATATATATATATATATATATATATATATATCCTTTAATGCTGATCTATTATTCATGGCCACCACACGAACAGAAATCTAGAACGAACAAGCGAACAAGCAAACAAACAAACCATAAACAACCACTCAACACTACCATCACAGAGCCACAGCCACATCTCGCCACACATAAAACTAAACACTAAACCAAACATGAAACCACATTTCAAACTAAAGCCATCCAATAGGAGAAAGGCGACCACCACAAAACCCACACACAACATCCGGCAAACAACGAAGTAATTCCCGGTTTCCCCATCACTAAAAGTCTTTTAAAGCTGGATTAAATCACCATTCGATGCAGGGAGGATAACTCTTTATTTTGTCTTGTTTTCTGGTCACTGGCAAAGTAGTCAGGGGAAGCAACCATCAGATATTAAAAAAAAAACGTTTACTTGTTCACTTTTACCACTAGGTTTAGATATTAGTTAAACTAGTAAAGAAATAAATATACATTTATATACATTTTTGAAAATTAGATAATAGCATACGTTTAAAAATAATTTTTCTATTATTTTCAAGTAAATTACTATATATATACTTTAATAAATAACTAAACTATCATTTTCTTAAGATATTTCTAAATTTATTTTATGATTGTTACTCCTTTTGAGTTCGAACTATAACCTCCAAAAAAAAATAAAATAAAAAAATAAAAATTGCAAAGTGTAACATATTGGGATTTGTGAGGTCAGGGGAACTCACTCTTCTTGTATTAGTTATATTTATAATGTTGTTATTGAGTGATGTCCCTTGTATTTATCTATCATTCTTCCTCTTCCGTTTACGAATAAAGATGGCTACATGTTGATGGCTTCTATCTCCGTTGTGTATTCCTAATCTACCTCAACTGGCGACGAAGGATAAATAATCCACTAGAAAGAGCACCTACTTACGCAAAAAAGAGGTTTGCTAGAGCATATTGTATTTCTAGGATAATGGCGCTGTATGGCCAAATAAAAGAATTTGATTCGAATGATGAAATCATTCATGATTACCTAGATAGGTTAAGCTTTTACCTTGAAGCAAACAACGTGACGATAGAAGCCAAAAAGAGAGCTGTTTTGTTAACAGTCATAGGGCCTCAACAATTTAGGCTACTAAAGGACTTATGCGCACCAGCTAGTCTAACTACCAAGAGCTTTAACGAGCTGAGTAAATTGCTAACAGACCACCATGCGCCTACCCCATCAAAGTTTCTATGTCGAGCTAGATTTGACAGTAGGACTCGTCAACCAAACGAGTCAATATCAGAATATGTTGCTGCTTTACGTCATCTAAGTAGATTTTGTGAATTCGGCGATACGCTGTCTGACAGACTATGTGAAAAGTTTGTGACAGGTGTAAACAGCCCTGATATTCAAAGAAAGTTGCTGCTCGAGTCAGATCTAACATTGGAAAAAGCAATACAACTCGCAACTTCATTCCAGCAGTCATCAGATGCGGCAAAATCTCTAACGCCTTCAGAGATCCATGCAGTAAACAGCAGGTTAGTCAATAAACATCAACCCAATCAGAGCATTCCAACTTATGCTAAACAGCCTGCACGTTCAAAGCCTAGATCTAAATCTAGTAATAATTATCAAAAATGTCATCGATGCAAAGGTCCCCATGCATCTCATCGGTGCAAGTTCAAGTCTGCAACTTGTTATAAGTGCAGTAGGCAAGGTCACATTGCTAAGGCCTGCTTTGCAAAGTCTTCGTCTGTTGCTAAATCTAGCCAGTCAAGACAGTACCGCAACCAAAAGCAGCACTATGTTAACTCTCACCAAGACTACCTAACTCAACCAATGAACCACTCTACCTGTGAAAATGCTCAAACTGATTTGCAGCCGGAGTTCAACCTGTTCCCTGTGAAATCAGAAAGTCATGCTCCCATCAATGTACTAGTTAATATCAACGGTAAGAGCATCAGCTTCCAACTTGACACTGGAGCATCTCTAACAGTCATAACAAAGAAAGATTTTGACGCTGTCACAGGAGGATCAGTGCCTCTACAGCCATGTCACAAGTGTCTAACAACATACACTGGTGACAATGTTCCGGTAATAGGAGAGTGTATGGTTCATGTAAGTTATAATGGTCAAAGTGTTAAACTTCCTCTTCTTGTGGTTGAAGGAAATGGACCACCATTACTAGGTAGGAACTGGTTAGTTGATCTTAAGTTAAATTGGGAGAGTATATGTTCATTGAAGAATGTAGGAGAATCTAGTCTTACTTCAATAGATAAAGTTATATCTGAAAATAAAAGTGTTTTTGGCAATTCAGGTTTACTAAATGATAGAACAGTGAAGATAAGCATTAAAGACACAAATCCAAGATACTGCACAGCTAGAGTTCCACCTTATGCAATGAGGAATAAAATTGAAAATGAGCTAAGTAGATTGGAATCTAATGGCATCATAAAGAAGGTAGACTATTCCGATTGGGCAACGCCCATTGTGCCAGTGTTAAAGAAGGATGGTTCTATAAGAATTTGTGGAGACTATAAAACTACACTGAATAAGCAAGTAGAGCTAAATAGGTACCCTATACCTAACATTGAGGAAATTTCTTTGACTTTGGCAGGAGGAGACAAATTCACTGAATTAGACTTTAGTCATGCTTACACTCAACTAGAACTGCATCCAGATTCAAAAGTCTATACGACAATAAACACACATAAAGGACTCTACCAATATGAAAGACTATGTTTTGGCATATCATCTAGCCCTGGAATTTTCCAAGCTGTCATGGACAGTTTTTTTAAGGATATTCCAAATGTTTGTGTGTACTTTGACAATGTGTACATAACTGGTAAGAATGACACTGAACATCTTAAAACACTTGATAAAGTCTTGAAAATTGTTGGTGAAAAAGGTTTAAAGATAAACAAAGATAAATGTCAATTCATGCTGACAGAAATTAGTTTTCTTGGTTATATATTGAGCAAACAAGGCATCAGACCTCAACCTGAGAAAACAAAAGCCATTAAAGAAGCAACCAAAGCCTTAGCTATGTACCAGAAGATGTATTTGTTCTCTTCACTATCATGGATAACTCCAATATAAATGTGAATGATATTAAAAGAGAAACACAAAAAGATGAGTGCTTAATAAAAGTATATGAGTACTGTAAGAATGGTTGGCCTGAAGAGTCTGTGAATGATGACTTAAGGCCATATTAAATAAGAAATAAAAACCTTTGTGAAGATAATATAAAAGATGGAGAAGATGCAGTCCATTATCAGTCAGAGTTGCCTAAACAAAGTATTTGTAACTTAATAAATGATTATGGTGATATGGCAATTTCAAATGCTTTAAATAAGAAGGAATGTGATCATCAAACAACTTTGCTAACATCATTAGCACTTACAGAAACTAAAAGAAACTAAAAGGGTAACATCAAAAGTAAATACCAAACAGAAGAAGCTAAATGTGACAATGAAAGATTAAACAGGTTATTAGCCAAATACCGCACAACTCCTCATATAACAACAGATGTTGCATCATGTGAATTGCTATGTGGTAGGAAAATTAAAACTCATCTTGACCTACTACATCCAACTGTTCAAAGGTCTGTTTCCCAACATCAACATACACAAAAAGTAAATCATGACAAATCATCCATTGAAAGAGAATTTGGTGTTAATGACAATGTGTGTCTGAGAAATTATGGGAGAAAGGAAAAATGGATACCAGGTCAAATTGTTCAATGTACAGGACCTGTGTCTTATAAAGTAAAAACAAATGATGGACTTATTGTCCGTAGACATGCAGACCAGTTAAAAATAACTTGTGCAGATAATAAGTGTGAATCTATCAATCCCACCAAATCTGATCAGTTCACACCAACTCAGTTTGTTCCACAACCAAGTTCTGTTGATATGAGTGAACCAAGTAGTCTGGAGTCAGAAAATGTAAATTCTGGAGTTAATGATTTAAATCCTAGACCTCCTGAGATAGAGAATCCAAATGGTCAGAATCTTGAGTCACCAAATCAAAAGCCACTGAGAAGGTCAAACAGGACAATCAAAGTCCCAAATAAGTTAGACCTATGATTTTAAAGGTCAAAAGGACTTTGACATCATTGTTTTGTATTTTAATTATGTTGTAACATATGGTGCATTGTTTGTAAGGATGTAATCTACCATAATGTTCATGTTACAATATATTTGGTGATTTTAGGATACTGTAAATTGTTCTATTGAGAGATGTGTTGTGTTTACTAAGGGTAAAGGGATGTAACATATTGGGATTTGTGAGGTCAGGGGAACTCACTCTTCTTGTATTAGTTATATTTATAATGTTGTTATTGAGTGATGTCCCTTGTATTTATTTATCATTCTTCCTCTTCCGTTTACGAATAAAGATGGCTACATGTTGATGGCTTCTATCTCCGTTGTGTATTCCTAATCTACCTCACAAAGCACAAAATGTGATGAATATGTATAATAACTATGGTTCTGACTATTCTACCATGAATATATGACACCACCGACAATGGCTTACAATAAAATTGTTGATGTTGATTGTATTTGTTAAAAATAAAAGTATTTTAAAAACATTTAAAAAAAAAAAAAATATTAACCTAAAAAAAAAAAAAAAAAAAAAAATATATATATATATATATATATATATATATATATATATATATATATATATATATATATATATATATATATATATATATATATATATATATATGTATATATATATATATATTAATAAGAAAGTTTTCAAAAATATCCTTTCGTTCGGTCACAAAATTTAAAAAAAAAATTACATTATACATAATACACTACAGTACTATATAGCAATATATAGAGCGCGACAACTAAATACCCCCTACACGTCCGCAATTTTTTTTTGAAATCTCGTTTCAATCTCGTTAATAAATATTTTTTCTATTTTGTTTTGAATTATTAAAATTACTTGTGTTGCATTATTTATTTGCTGAATATATGATTTATCTCGATTTAAAATTGTTATGGATAACATAAGGAAATTGCGCTTAAATTGTCACTAGACTTTTTATTAACTTGTTTCCTCTCTAGAAAAGTTTTCTCTAAACTCCTCACACAAGTACAAAAGTAAACTTAAGTCAAAGTTTATAAAAAAAAACTTCCATCATTTGCAAAATGTAAACTTTACCTATACTCCATGTACAGATGTAAACTATACCTCCTGTACAAGCTTGACTAAAGTAGACTATATCCCTAGTACATAACTAAACTATACCCTAGTACAAAAGTTAGCTGCAACACCATCACATTTCTAGAGTAAGCTCCACTACTTTGGTAGTACATAAAATATACATCCAGTGCAAAAGTAGACAACAAACCTCGTACATAAGTAAACTATACCCCCTTAGTACATAAGTAAACTATACCTCCTTAGTACATAAGTAAACTATACCCTCTTAATACATAAGTAAACTGTATCCCTAGTAAACTATACCCTTAGTACATAAGTAAACCAGTGGCGTAGCGAGGTCGGGTGTCACCCGGTGCGGCACTTAATGGTGTCACCCCCCCCCCCCCAGAGGCGTTGCGACCCTTACCGGGGACAAACTTTCATGTTTTCGATTTGCAACCCCCCCCCCCCCCCTCAAACTTTCGATTTGCACCCCCCCCCTCAAACTTTCGATTTGCACCCCCCCCCCCTCAAACTTTCGATGTGCACCCCCCCCCCTCAAACTTTTGATTTGCACCCCCCCCCCCCCTCAAGTTTTTCTCTATATATTTTGCTATTTTTTGCCTTGGTGTCACCCCCTAAATGGTGTCACCCGGTGCGGTCCGCACCCCCCCCCCTCGCTACGCCCCTGAAGTAAACTATACCCTTAGTACATCAGTAAACTATACCCTTCGTACATAAGTAAACTATATCCATAGTACATAAGTAAACTATACCCATAATACATAGGTCACCGTACCCCTCCCATTACAAAAGCAAACTGTACCCCTAGTACTAAAGTAAACTATGCCCATAGTACTTAAGTCACCCTATCCATCCCATTAGAAAAGTAAACTGTACCCACTGTACCCCTCCCATTACTAAAAGTAAACTGTACCCATGGTAAAAAAGTCACTGTACTCCTCCCATTACAAAAGCAAACTGTACCCATGGTAAAAAAGTCACTGTACTCCTCCCATTACAAAAGTAAACTTTACCCATGGTAAAAAAGTCACTGTACCCCTCCCATTACAAAAGTAAACTGTAGCCTTAATACATAAGTCACCGTGCCCCTCCCATTACAAAAGTAAACTGTACCCACTGTACCCCTCCCATTACAAAAGTAAACTGTACCCACTGTACCCCTCAAGTTACAAAAGTAAACTGTAGCCATTCTTCAAGCCGACTGAGAGAAGCCTTGTATTGATCTGAAGACACTACATCTTTCAATATCTGCACCATTAGCGTCACATAAATGTCCGACCCCCTCTTTGTCCTCACCATCCCACCCACGGGCCTTCAACAGAGAGGCTAGTTTACTGCTGCTCAACGGTAATACTTTCTCTAAGGTAAAGTTAGTCGCGATCTATGGCTTTAGTGGAGGTTCGTGACTGGGGCTCACCCAGCGATGAATTTTATGGAGCCATGAATTTGGTTAGGAAAAGAATTCATCCGTAATACAAAACAATATTTTTTCAGGAAAAGTGAATTCCGCTTAAAAAGTACATAAAAGGGAAGTCACTCACAAACTATGGGAAGTCAACGGTCATCAAAGAATCGTCGGTTAAAATTTGAATGCTACGAGCGTGAAATGTAAATAGTCTTGTTTAATCGCATTGGAAGTCATTACAAGTTCGGACGGTTGGGAAACGATGTGATGTATATCAAAATGTTTTTTCCAACAAAACCTTGAGTGCTCTAATAGAGTACAGATAGTTGACGGCAAGCGATATATATATATATATAAATATATATATATATATATATATATATATATATATATATATATATATATATATATATGGGTGTGTGTGTGTTGTGTTTGTGTGTGAATGACTATTAGTTGAATAAATTGATAACTAATTGGCGTTATCAATCGTATCGTTAGACATCCATCCTCGAATCCATCCACCCATCCGTCAATCCATCCGGATGAAATATATCCTTTCTTCCATCCGTCCGTCCGTCGGCCATTATTTCACCCGTCTATTCCTTACCTCACCTCATACGTTCTACCACCCGCTTATATTTATATTTCCCACTGTAATATTTCTTAGCCTAGTGTACATTTCTATCGTCAATATCCCTAACAAAACCAAACCAGGAACAACGCTTAACGTCATGTATATGCCACAATTTAGTGTGTAAAAATCTCTTTCCTATTCATAAATAATTAAATGCATGGAACGATATTACCATTTGTATGTGGATACAAATATTCTCTGGCGAAGACAGCTTAACATTACTGTTTACGGTGTATTTATTTTCATAATGGAACAGACAAAGCCCTTTGAAATGTTTGAAAATTTAATACGATAACAGTAAAAAACAAAGCGAGAGTAAGCTCCCTTACACTTTGATCGCATGTTTTTATACAGTAAGGCTTAGGATGGCATGCCCAGTGAAATGGGGAGATAAAAAGTGTAGATAAGTTTAAAGACAAAACAAAATGTTCTTCGTAACAAAACGCGGATGCAAGAATATCTCTTACAATATGCTGCTATATGATATAAAAATTTCAAAGTTTGAAGGTTTTTAAGAAATCAGAAGTAAAGTACCACTACCGTATACCGGAAATCGCTCAAACTGTGATAGAAACCTAATACCTATATATAAAATTTCTTCAACCAAACGGAAACAGTATTATGCTATCGTCTTTACACAGAGAGAGACAGCCAGACAGACTCATGGGATGGTATAAAATGTAAAAATGTGTGAACATTTCAGATTTTGACTTTTCGCACGATTAGAATACTTCCGATAGACAAAAAAGTAAAAAGCAGATAGTCGATTAGATTACATTGTAAAATGTACTTTGTACCGTGGAGATTGTGCAAAACACAATTATAAAATTGAAGTTGTACTTGTTATATATACATTAAGAACCCCCAGTGTGTAGAGGTACGTGATTTACTGTTAACGTTTCACTGACTTGGTTTTTGTTAACTAAAATTGTAAGTTGAGTTTGGTAAAAATACTTTGTATTGAGTCTATTCATGAATGAACACTTAGTGGAATCTATTCATGAATGGGCACTATGTTGTATATATTCATGAATGGGCACTATTTAAAATATAAAAATGTAGGGGTCCCTTTGGTGAAACTATTCATGAATGAGCACTTTGGTGAATCTATCCATGAATGGGTCCTATGTTCAATCAGGAATCTGTTAAAGTTCTATACCACAAAACACACTCTAATGCTAAATTAACAGTTGGTATAATTTTCTAACATTTCTGTTTATATACGACTTCACAGTTATCCAGTACAGTAACTTGCTGTTAGTACACCCCCCCCCCCCCCTCAACAAAAACCTTGTCTCAGGTTTGTTTAATTGTCTGGGGATTTTTTTTTTTAAATTCGCGGTCTTTGTCATGGTCATCATCTACATCCTTATGTTGGGCATGTCATTTTTCTTTGTTCTATTTTTTGTATGTGATTTGGTTACGATGCTTTTAAAAGTTTCTTAAATTATTGTGACAACTCATTTTAAATATTTGTCTCAATGTAGTATAACTTATCCAAGTGCAAAGCCCTAAGTTTTCAAATGCTTAATCTGTTTTGCTCTTGACTTGATTTTTATCTTAAGCTCTACTGCTTGATTTGATGCTTATCTTAAGCTCTGCTGCTTGATTTGATGCTTATCTTAAGCTCCTCTGCTTGATTTGATGGTTATCTTAAGCTCTACTGCTTGATTTGATGGTTATCTTAAGCTCCTCTGCTTGATTTGATGGTTGTCTTAAGCTCTTCTGCTTGTTCGATGGTTATTTTAAGCTCTACTGAATGATTTGGTCAGTAACGTGATCATTTAACTTAGCTGTGGTGCCCGCCCAGACACAAAAGCTAATTGGTTCCAAGTGCCGTATTTAAACTACAAAAAGACCCTGCAAAAACGCCTCCGCCTTTATTAGCCTGTGTCTTGCATTATTCAATGTTGTTGCCTTCACTTTGAAGTTTACTAGGTCAAGGTCACTGTTGTCCAGTGAAGAACAAAAGCTGGTTTTGCACGAGCGCATTAAAATTGCATAGACCCAGACTCGCCCCACCCCCCCCCCCCTCCTCCTGATCCCTCCAAAAAAATCCATCTCCTGGTCCTAAATGGCAAAACGGTTGTAAAAAATGTGAAATAGATGAGGGTCAACCTGACTTGATATAATTAGCCTACTCTGGATTTATTGTTTACACTTAGCTGTGAGGAAGATAAAGTAGGGGTGGGTAGAGGTAGCGGTGGGGGGGGGGGGAGGGGTGAGCACCAACGAGGTAATGGCGTGCGTGCCGTCACCAATGGATAAAGCTATGTTGTCAAATGCAGGGAATGTGAGTGGGGAGTTGTGCGGCTTCTGGCTGAGTGCTGCACTTAGTGGGGGTGGATGGTGTGGGGGGGGGAGGTAGTGGGGGTGTAGTTGTTGATAAATAGGAACATATTTAAACAGATGGTACAATGGTTTAGATAAAATATACAAACACTGCAGTTCCTGGCTTATCAAAGCGTCTGCGTGCGTGTTAGGTATGTCTTGGTCTACTTCAGAATAAGAAAGTATTGTGTTTTTACTCCAAAAGTACTTAATAAGTAAGTACATTTCCTTTTTCAAACCTGATTCAATGACGTTTTTCTAACTAGAATCCGCGCTCGAACTCAAAACTTTCGGGTTAGCAGTCTAGTGCTTGAAAACTTATCCACTTTTATCAAAATTCAGCCACTATGTACTAGCATTTTGAAGTTTATAAATAGAATCTCAATAATGTCACAAAGGTTTATTTTCTGACGAAGACATTTTGCCGAATCGTCATGGTCTTCTTTTACGATGCCGTAAAACTCCGTTTTAGTAAAAGAGCTACGTTTTTTTCCCCAACGCGAAACATGCAATAGCCCGTCTTTAACTGTGGTTGCTTATACGAAACTATCAATATCCTTAGCTCACAAGCGCACGTAATGAGCGTCATGAAATAAAACCTAGAAGAAAACTATAAACACGCGCATAAAATTTCGCATTAGAGATCTATTTCCAAGTCCGCTAACTCGAGGTTCGTGCACGCAAAAACAAAATGTCTGAACTATTATGTCCAGGCTAGAGGCGAAGCTGCAAACTTTTCGCGAGTTAATTAATTTTATATTTGTTTTTCTTCGTGTTGATTTAAAAAAAGAAATGTGAAACAGCGCTAAGCGCGTTGCTAATTATATGCTGCAATCATCGCTAGGTGTGAAGCGGAAGATATCAACATTTTTATCAACATCGTTATAAACACTCCACACTGTTATGTTTTCAACATGTAAGCATCGTGTTTTAAAGTGGTTAAAATGTGTATGCCATTCTGTTGAATGTGTGAGTCACATTAGAATCATCCATAGATGAGAAATTATGAGTATTGGGACAAATTAGCTCATTATGACAAGTTAGCTCATTAGAGCCATATGGCGCACAAGTAAGTCGTGTTTTTTTTTTTTTACAAGCTTTTATTTAACTCACTTCCTCTGTCGTCAGTCTTGACGGAAACGCAGGAGTGAAAATTCGGAAACTTCTACTTGACCGATACGATTCACATTTGGCACGTGGGTCAAGACATGAAGACAATGCAATCTGAAACTAAATTTGACTTAATTGGATGCCTAATTGATTTTTAATGAATTAATTAAAATTTGGACCGAATTAGTAGGCATGTCTGTCCAACCACACCACACGCGTCATCACCTTCAATAGCTGCGCCATCACGTAATGGCTGCGTTCAAAAACCATTGCGCGCCTACTGAACGTGATATTCAGTAGGCGCGCAATGGTTTTTAGTCATGTAACTCTATTGTAAATAAAACATGTAAAGTACTGAAAAAAAAATTCATAAAAAACGTTTTAATAACAAGCTTTTATGTAATGATGCACTAAAAAGTAGAAAATAAATTATAGACTACTATTTAAATAACTATAAAGAAAAGCGTGGGTGTCTTCCTTAACATTAGTAAAGGTATCCAATAGATACTAAAGTGACCCACGCTTTTCTTTATAGTTATTTAAATAGTAGTCTATAATTTATTTTCTACTTTTTAGTGCATCATTACATAAAAGCTTGTTATTAAAACGTTTTTTATGAATTTTTTTTTTTTAACTTTTTTATATTTTTAAGTAAATTGCGCAAATAGTTTAGTTTTAGATATGATTTATTTAAAAATCGGCACACTTATTCGAATTTAAACGAAATAAAATGAAAGCGTCAATGTTCAGAATAAAATCCTCTCCACTTTCCCCCATGAGTAGAAAATAAAAATAAACAGCCTGCATGCTAATTAATAATATCGTATGTGTTAGATATTCAATATAATAGCTGTTTAGTAAATAAAAAGTTGATTAACAAATTATATATAAAGATAAAAAACTTTAATACAGAAAGTTAAAAAGAAAAACACCGAATATATCAAGAAAGAAGAATCAATAAAACATTGATAAATATACGAGCCGTAGAGGGTGGATTGCTCACATCATAAGGAATAAAAATAAACGAGGTAAAAACTGGGAATAAATATATAAAAAAGGAATGTCGGGCTTACAAACAATAGATAAGTTGTTTTGATTGAGGATTATTCGGTATTCCCCCCTACCACCCCCCCCATCCTCCAGCACCCTCTAATGACGTTGTCAGGTAAGACAAAAATGTTTTGTTAGATCGTGTGTTTTTTTTTCCTATCCTTCATCCGTGCATTGCGTGTGCATTACGTGTGCGTCTACCCGATTAGCACTGGGAGGGTGAGTGCATGTGTTAGACATCGAGGGGGGGGGGATTAAGGTTAGGAGGGATCAGGGAACACGTGTGGATCAAGCTGAGTAAAGAGGGGTGGGGAGGGGAGGGATAATCGTTGAAGGTCATTGCATTTCAGATCCTATTGATTTTATTGTCACTGAGTCATTTGTATACGTTTGTTTTTCTAGAGGACGGTCTCTACTTAATGTTTTATCGGATGCTGT
Organism: Physella acuta; assembly: GCF_028476545.2. NCBI lineage: Eukaryota > Metazoa > Mollusca > Gastropoda > Physidae > Physella > Physella acuta. The sequence continues at coordinate 65,026 of NW_026732917.1, forward strand.
TCTTTTACTAGTACAAGCCTGTCGTAGCTTCAAACTTTTATTTTCGCTGGTTAATTATAATAGAACATCGCCTAACTAAACAAACAAATTGTATGCAAATGTTGAAGGGCTATATTTATACAAGCTACAGTATACGTTTATCTACGGCTGTTCTTCTTCTAATAGTCGCCTAGATGTTTTATGCCATTCACAGGTCAGTATAAAAGAAGTTGATCTAAAAACTGTAGTAAACATTAATTTTATCTAATGATCCTTTCTGTTTTTAGATCTACCAATAATTGAAGATTTTAAAATTAAAAAGCGATGGTTGTTTTCCTACCTTGATAATTACAAAATTAAAGTCTAGAGTTGACTCAGCTAAAATGGGTACACAACTCAAGTCGGGGATAATAAAGTATGGTGGTGCTTAGGTTAATGCTAATCACAGAAATCTTTTATATGCCAAGTTCAGAGAAATAGATGCACTCTAATTCAACTTCCCGTCAGGTAAGAAAAGGTACTTCCCTAATCGTTGGCCAAATCTGAAGAAACAAACATAAAAATGTTTTAAAATTAAATAAATTAATGAAGTTATAAGGTAGATAACCCAACCTGCCCCTTATTTACATTACCGTAAACCACTGTAAATAAAATATCCGGGTTGAAACGAGTGGGAATCAAAGAGAAAGGTAAGTCCATCACACACAGGGTCATGTTTTTATTGACGATCAGTTTTCAACTCCACTTATGTGTTTAACCCCTGACCTGCATGCGGTCTTAACCCCTGACCTGCGTGTGATCTTAACCTCTGCCGGTTGGATCCAACCGATGCTAGCGATGCAGGTAACACAATTACCTGAGCAGCCTCGTGAATCGAATCGTGATGATACCGGGGCCACCCACCGCTTTTCAGATCTGGATGGGAATGAGGGGGGGGGGAGGGGGGGGATAAATTATTTTTCAACAAACAGTTTAGCGTGAAATTATTTTTTGGAGATCTGGTCACGTGACCGTATACCTACCTGCTCGACGCGGACAGGTGCAACGTGCATCAAACTAAACACCTGTGTTTGTGTTCAATCAGGCTGTGGGAGTGCAATACAGGCGTTAAAGCGATACACTGGAAACACTGCGGCAGCCTGATTGTAGGGAAATCTTAACGGACGAATGGACACCTGACTGTGACTTAATTAGCCGCCTCCGTTTACTACAATTGTCACACCTCTTGCCTTTTTGGTTGTTTCCAGTAATCTGTCACTTACTTCTTAAACTCGCCTGTTTCTTAAACTCCTCCCTTTTTCACATCAGCTCTTCCAAGCAATCTGTCTCTTAAAAACCTTCCTCTATTTCTTGAACTCCTCCCAATTTTACATGTCTTCCGCCTTAAGCTCCTCCCAGTATTCTGCCACTTCTTAAACCTCCCTCTGTTTCTTAAGCTCCTCCGATTTTCACATCTCTTACGTCTTAAGCTCTTCCTAGCATTCTGCCACTTGTTAAACCTCCCTCTGTTTCTTAAACTCATCCCATTTTTACACCTCTTGAGCAATAAGCTCCTCCCAGTATTCTACCACTTCTTAAACCTCCCTCTGTTTCTTAAACTCCTCCCATTTTCACATCTCTTCCGTCTTAAGCTCTTTCAGTATTCTGCCACTTTTAAACCTTCCTATATTTCTTAAACTTCTCCTATTGTCACATCTCCGTCTTCCAGATAGCCACCAATCCGGCGTTAGTTTGTGTATTTAAACCTCAACAAACTGTATTTACAACGTTAAAATAGATGTATGTGCGCTGTGTTCACTTGTAAAGCAAAAAAATTCCTGCGCGCATGTCGCCTAGAGCAAGACTTGAATGACAGCAGAACAACGTTTCGAGCTGATCTTCACTAACTGTGTACAGCCACCACTTCACAACCGTGGGAGGATTGAATGCTGGCGGCTCAAGAAAATAAACCCAGGATAATTCGAATTTGTTCGGAACTATTTATTTTGGAATTCGTTTGTTTCTATTTTGGGGACGGGGGGTGGGTGGAGGGAAGTTGGGGGTTCAACGAAGTACTCGGTGAACTAGATGTCACGTGATATGATTTCAGTATAGTGTTGAAGGTGAAGGTTACTGTCAGCCAGGGATTGAGTTCGATTGGAGAAATGTTTTGTCTAATATCTTATCCTGTCATTAACTAGATAATGGTTTTTGTCTGTCCTATTCCAGCTGTCATTGATTGCGTTATTAGCATAATGGTGATTGATCTTAAACTTTTGCTGTGAATTTATATAGCTCTATCTATCTCTCTCTCTCTCTCTCTCTCTCTGTATATATATATATATATATATATATATATATATATATATATATATATATATATATATATACGTATATATATACGCGTTCACTTACATATATTTAGGCCTATACAGTTACATACATTATCATTCTAAAGAACTCAATCTAAAAATGTTGAAAAACAAACAAACCTATTTATAATCCTTGAACCCTTAACAAATACGAATGTTCAATGTTTACATACATGTAACATTAAGTATATAAAACGTTACCTAAATTATACCCTAGTCGATACCTACTTCTGTTTTCCTTATAATGAACCACTTTGCGTCTGAACAATGCCTTCAGCGATTTCAAGTCCGATAACACTAGGATTAAAATTGCTCTTAAAGTTATGTCAATATAATATCTTTGATTACAATCTGGCTAAACACATAAGTTTAAATAAACAACTTCCGTACGTTCTTCTATTGTTTGTATCGTGTGCATGTATGACGTCTGATACAGTGTTTGATGTACGATATAAGACAGGAACAGCTAAAGCATTGTTTTATTCATCACATTGATTTGCTTATACAATCAATCCATTTATATATGTAATTAAGTTCCTTGTTTTATGTTAGCCGTGTATGATATCCTGTCTTTGTTGCTCGACTAAGTGAGTGGATAGATTCCCGTGGATAAACTTTATGACAATTTTTTTCCCTCTCTTTTATAAACTTTCTAGATATGGTCTTTTACCCCCATCTCTCGTTTAGTTTATTTTCATTGGCTGATTCTGATCAGGTGACAGGAAGTATGTCTGCTGCAGCCTAGCATCCCCTTATGACTGATCACCTAAATAAAACATCCTAAATTAGATTACCATTTTTTCCCCCTATCTTACATCACACAGACAGCAAAATGAGCGCTTGTTTAAAAAAAATAATCTTCAACACTCGTACGTTTTCCCCCTACCTCAACACACGTCGGCTTTTATCGTCGACTTCAAACACTAATTGCCAGAAACATCACCCCCCTTCAAACCCATCAACAGCGGGTCACGATTTCTTTGACGTTCGGTCTCACGTCTTCAGATCTTTTTGCAGACGACACCTCCTACCTATTGTAAACGTAAACAAAGCGGAGCTAATTGGAGAAAAAAAAATCTCGCACAAGCTTTTCTTAATTCGTTGTTTAATGCTGGCATGTTTTTGTAGTACTCTCAAATGTCAAGAGATATCTTGAACTTGTCATTGTTGAATTACCAAATGTCAAGAATACTTAACTTGCGATAAATCACTTGAACAAAGATTTGTAATAGGTCAGCTATTTTTGTTGTGGAAAATAAATGTACTCATTATAAGGAAAAAGAAAATACATTGACTGCAGATTACACAATAGATTCTTTTAAAAATAAAAACTTTATTCACAATTCATGTAATTAAATTAATATATGTCGAAGTTTAATTGTTGATTCATTTTTCTGATTATTTTATATGCCTTATGTCCTGTTTATAATTACTCCAGATAAAAACATGTTACGGAATCAAATTTTTAAGAAATATTTGAAAATCAAACCAAAGTTAAAGTTATGCATATGTTTTTTTAAAAGCAAAACAAGCTCTCGTTCATCAGAAAGTGTTCTTAAAAAGTAGAAACGGGTATTGGTCAATTTGACGTTGATAGCCATTCAAAATGGGCGAGAAGACGCCCGCGAGTGGACGTGAAGTGACGAGACTTTCCGAGACGACAGAACGAGATCTGAGCCAGCCATCCTGCGGCCAGTCAATGACTAGAGCAAGGAGCCATCGGTCTCGACGGCTCAGAGATTCCGCGAGAATGAGGCTGTACACAAATGTAAATTTCTTACACCGCCTTTCACGCAGTCGCCGATGTCGAAGAAATTAATCTTAAAAAAATTTGCGAGAATAATTTCAAGTTGAGCAGCGTCTGAACAGTCGGGGGTTTATTTCATCTCCATTCCACAGCACTGTGAAGAGCTCTCCTGGGCGAGTTTTATTTGATAAAAGTTATTTCCCTTAGGTCCACTTATAGTGCATAGTCGCTCGGAAGGGTTGTCCTTCTGTTGGCACCAGCAGAATTTCCGCCCGGATGGTACTAGAGTGAACAGATGGGACCGATGGTAGAACAGATGGGACCGATGGTAGAACAGATGGGACCGATGGTAGAACAGATGGGACCGATGGTAGAACAGATGGGACCGATGGTAGAACAGATGGGACCGATGGTAGAACAGATGGGACCGATGGTACAACAGATGGGACCGATGGTAGAACAGATGGGACCGATGGTAGAACAGATGGGACCGATGGTAGAACAGATGGGACCGATGGTACAACAGATGGGACCGATGGTAGAACAGATGGGACCGATGGTACAACAGATGGGACCGATGGTAGAACAGATGGGACCGATGGTACAACAGATGGGACCGATGGTAGAACAGATGGGACCGATGGTACAACAGATGGGACCGATGGTACAACAGATGGGACCGATGGTACAACAGATGGGACCGATGGTACAACAGATGGGACCGATGGTACAACAGATGGGACCGATGGTACAATAGATGGGACCGATGGTACAACAGATTGGACCGATGGTACAACAGATGGGACCGATGGTACAACAGATGGGACCGATGGTACAACAGATGGGACCGATGGTACAACAGATGGGACCGATGGTACAACAGATGGGACCGATGGTACAACAGATGGGACCGATGGTACAACAGATGGGACCGATGGTACAACAGATGGGACCGATGGTACAACAGATGGGACCGATGGTACAACAGATGGGACCGATGGTACAACAGATGGGACCGATGGTAGAACAGATGGGACCGATGGTAGAACAGATGGGACCGATGGTAGAACAGATGGGACCGATGGTAGAACAGATGGGACCGATGGTAGAACAGATGGGACCGATGGTAGAACAGATGGGACCGATGGTAGAACAGATGGGACCGATGGTAGAACAGATGGGACCGATGGTAGAACAGATGGGACCGATGGTAGAACAGATGGGACCGATGGTAGAACAGATGGGACCGATGGTACAACAGATGGGACCGATGGTACAACAGATGGGACCGATGGTACAATAGATGGGACCGATGGTAGAACAGATGGGACCGATGGTAGAACAGATGGGACCGATGGTAGAACAGATGGGTGGGGCTGGGAGGGGGGCGGGACGGGATGTTTTTATCAGCTTTTGCCAGATGCTTCTGTTTGTGTGCATATGTGTTGTGGTGTGTACAAATCTATACGTGGTCTGGACACATATGTATAGTGGCGTGTACATGTATGTAGTGATGTGTACAAAGATATGTACACACCATACATGTAGACAACACATCTGAAAGTGGTGTACATATATGTAGTGGCGTTTACAAGTATGTAGTGGCGTGTATAAATATATACGTGTATATGTAGTGCTGTGTACATATATGTAGTGGTTTTTACATATATGTTGTGGTCTGTACATATATGTAGTGTTGTTTACATATATATAGTGGTGTGTACATAAATGTTTTGTATGTACATATATGTAGCAGTGTGTACATATATGCACGTGTACATATCTGTACGTAGTGTGTACAAACATATACTTGGAGTGTACTTATATGTAGTGGAGTGTACATATATGCATGTATGTGGGGTGTATATGTACGTGTTGTGTACAAATATATACATGGTGTGTACGAAATATGTACAAACCACTACATACATGCAGGCTAAACATCTGAACGTGGTGTGTACATAATGTAATGGTGTGTACATATCTGTACGAGGTGTATACACATGTGTACTTGATGTGAACATTATCACTCGTGTTGTGTAAACACATCCACGTACTGTGAACATATATGTACGTGGGTTTAACATAATGTATGTATCGTAAGTATCGCAAGTATACGTACACCAAGATTTAAATGCGAATCCATGCGAGGTGTGACCGCGCTATTCCCAAACAATATGTGAATATTTCCCGGTAAACCAGACACATACATTCGTTACCTCAAATAACAACATACACTATTACTATTAAGATGACATACCAGTTCATAATTTAAGTTACATAACGAATCGTTTTTGATTTTATTCAATTTAATTCCTTAAAATATTTTATGTACAAAATAGAAATCCAACCCCAACATTAATAGCCCAATCATGAAAATCAAAAGGACATACATTTATAATAGACTTCGGTAAAATGTTCAATATATTCTATAGTTGGGTTTAGATGCCTTAGTCAACTGAAACTGAGTGATATTTAAATATATTTTTTTTTAGAAAACCCGTTTATAGTTTCCTGTTTTACCTTGATGCATTCAAGATTAAAAGCCGTTCAATTATTTACTCTAGCTAGGATGTAAATAAAATGTTTTAATTTAAACCGAATCTATTATGTCAGACGTATTCTTTTAAAAAAACGCATTTAAAAGAAATATAAAGGAGCATTTTTATGCCGTTTCAGATAAAGTTTCAACTTTTATATTTTTATAAGTTTAAGTATATATATATATATACATATATATATATATATATATATATATATATATATATATATATATATATATATATATATATATATATATATATATATATATATATGTGTGTGTGTGTATATATATATATATATATATATATATATATCAGGCCTTAAATACTTTTCTTATTGTTTATATTAATAGCTTCTTAAAGATGGATAAACTAATTGTTAATACAATTACAATTTCTCTATAAAAATGTGATCAGACAAATGTAAAGATGTAAGAAAAAAATTCAATTATTCTCAAGTGTGATATTCCGAGGACGATTATATCAATAGCTCTCAACTGATGCTTGAGTCCCTACGAACTTTCGAACCATTTTGAGTAATTAGTCTTATATGTGTTATTTTTGTTTCTATGCCCAACCGCTGTTACTTAGCCTGAGTTAGGTGTCCATTAGAGCTAGGTGGACTCACTGTGATCTATTCACTTGGACCCGGATTCGAACTTGAGACTTACGGGTTAGCAGTCTAGCTCTCTAACATGGCATCAGCTAAAATAAGTGTTTACATTTTACATGTGCTCAATTAGATAAAAATATGCAAATGGTCGATCCTCAAACTATGTAATGGAATACTCACTTTCGTAATTTAAATATTCACAAAAAAGATTGTAATGTTCTTTCTGTTATTCTAAATAGTTTTAGAATAATGCTAAAACTATATTAAAAAAAAAACAAAATAAAAACCTCGCTCAAAAAAGCACAACAGAAAAACAAGACAGTTAGTTATGATGAAAAAAAAAAACAACTCCATGCAACTTTAAACTCCACTGCTACGGTTTAACATGACAAAAAATCTGGATAAAAAATGTTGACAATGTTCCAAGTGGAATTTTTTCCTCTCTCGGCTCGTTACTGCAAGTAATTAAAACAAGCTCGACTGGTGTCGGTCGAGCACGTGGCATATGGCGGGAATTAATCAGCTACTGGACTGGCGAATATGACGAGCACGTGAGTTTGTTTTACACAGGTACCGTCAGGTGGGGCGTTCGTGTCTGGCACCATTGGGACCAGGTACGACCAGACCATGTACCTGTTTACCGGCACGACCAATGTACCTGTTGCCGGCACGACCAATGTACCTGTTTGCCGGCACGACCAATGTACCTGTTGCCGGCACGACCAATGTACCTGTTTACCGGCACGACCAATGTACCTGTTGCCGGCACGACCAATGTACCTGTTTGCCGGCACGACCAATGTACCTGTTGCCGGCACGACCAATGTACCTGTTTGCCGGCACGACCAATGTACCTGTTTGCCGCCACGACCAATGTACCTGTTTACCGGCACGACCAATGTACCTGTTTCCGGCACGACCAATGTACCTGTTTGCCGGCACGACCAATGTACCTGTTTGCCGGCACGACCAATGTACCTGTTTACCGGCACGACCAATGTACCTGTTTGCCGGCACGACCAATGTACCTGTTTGCCGGCACGACCAATGTACCTGTTTGCCGGCACGACCAATGTACCTGTTTGCCGGCACGACCAATGTACCTGTTTGCCGGCACGACCAATGTACCTGTTTGCCGGCACGACCAATGTACATGTTTTCCGGCACAACCAATGTACCTTTTTGCCGGCACGTTAGACCATTTACGTTTACTTTTTGCCGGCACGACCAGACCATGAACATTTAGCCGGCAAGAACAGACCATGAACCTTTAGCCGGCATGAACAGACCATGACCGATGTTTTCAAGCACCAGGTATTTACCCAGGTACAGGAAGTGCAGTTTGTACCTGCGTGCACCCGGCAACTTGACCTGTGAATGTTTGTTCAAATAACTTAATGGGACCTTCTCAAGTTCTAAAGATAATAACACTCCAAACTAGGGATCCCATAAGTGGTCAATACTGATCACCGATATTGATTTACACTAACTCTGGGTTGGTCCGGATAGGATTTAGATCGATGAAGAAAAAAAAAATTGGTAATAAAACCATTATAAATTACTAGTTATTTATTAGAATATATATATATATATATATATATATATATATATATATATATATACATATATATATATATATATATATATATATTTATATATATATATTCTCCATACACACTTGAAAGTATGTGTATATACATGTGTATATATATTCACATTTTTTTCTAGATGTATTTAATTTTATTACTAAAGACTTTTTTACTCAATCTAATTAATCATTTAATTAAGTGGAATTATCATTTTTCTGTATATATTTTGCTATTTTTGCCTTGGTGTCACCCCCCCCCCCTCCCCCATCTGGTGTCACCCCCCCCCCCCCCCCCTCGAGGCGCCTCTGAAACCAGGTACTTTCTACTGAAAGCTCCTAATTATGAAATACAATTATTTTATTTTTGAAACAAGTCTCATTATCACTTATCACTAACACATACTCTTACAACACTGCTCATAAACCTACCCAAAACCTGACGTTAACTCAAAACATTATACTCGCCTGTCAATTTCTGGAAAATCAATTTTTTTTAGCTAATTTGTAACTCGTTATTGCACTTTAAAAAACACGTAAAAATAACACGCCGACATAGAGCATTGAACTCATCTCGTAAATAAAACACGAGAAGTAATTAACTTAGGCGCGCATATGCGCTCACATTTTCCATTTAGCTGCATATCTGAGACTGCTATTTAGAGCGTTACACACACACACACACACACACACACACACACACACACACACACACACACACACACACACATATATATATATATATATATATATATATATATATATATATATATATATATATATATATATATATATATATATATATGTATATATATATATATATTAGAGAGAGAGAGAGAGAGAGAGAGAGAGAGAGAGAGAGAGATAGGGAGGGAGATAGGCATATATATATATATATATATATATATATATATATATATATATATATATATATATATATATATATATATATATATATATATGGGGGGATTGTACCTATAATTGTCGCTCTGGGTATCACCCGACCTCAATGTGCCATTACAGTGGTGCCACTTTGTGCTCCAGACTAGCCAATGTAAGACATGATTTGAAGCAATAAACAAATTAGGCACTTAATTTGTTTACACTTAATTTTAGTGGAGAATATTTTCTGTCATAGTATGTTGATGAGTGAAGAAGTAGAGACAATAGATCATGGCTTTCTACAGCTGCAACACTGGTACAGCCAGTACATCAAAGTACACGACTTAAATATGTCTGTCTGATTTACAAATCAATACATGTCAATACCACTCAGATTTATATATATATATATATATAAATATAAATAAATAAATAAATAAATATATATATATATATATATATATATATATATATATATATATATATATATATATATATATATATATATATATATAGTTACTTCCGTCTATTACAGTACGTTGATTTTTACTTTTAAAGTTTTTTAAAACAAATTTCAAGAGTATATTAACAAACTGAAAATTGTGTAGGCCTACATGTTTTCATAAGCGCGTTTGTCAATTTGCCTGTATTTAAATGTTAAAATTATTATTAAATGCCATAAAAATGTTGTGTTATAAAGGTCTGACATGACATCATTAATTGAACAACGGTAGCATTCGGTCAAATGCAAAGTGCCGTGTTTTGTAAAAGGAAATCCATGTATAATTCACGTGAAGTGAGTGTCTCAGTGTAAAGACAAGCATATTTTTATTATCTGTCCTGTTTCTTTTTCTAATATTTTTTCATGTAGAAAAATTAGAAACGGAAAATAAAGTCCAAAAAAGTCTATTTAGTTGATTTTTTTTCTATTTTCCCCTCATTAAGTTATAATATAAAGAAGAGAAAAGCTAAATTTAGATTACAAAGTGCTCCACGAGCATTCAACATTCTCCTGATCTCGAGAGAGGAAGTGCTTAGATACGACTCGCGCAAAGGGAATTCTGGGAGATGCAACACAACTTCCAAACCAAAGGGACGCAACTCCCATCATCAGGCTCTAAAAGGGAGACAAACGAGTTAAGTAGGCTGGTCGAGAGCCGCCGCTTTTTCCATCGCATGCCGACATGGCAACTCCCTGGCTGTTTGATTCATATTATAAATAAATTAAGAGGCTTACGGTAAGGGGCTTCCTGTTTTTCATGTACCCAGTTATAGACAAATCTAGCAATATAATCATTCCAGTCGAAAGTAGTTTTATGTTCATCTATTAGCTCTAACAGATATGGGCGTTAATTTTAAAATGCACTTGTGGTTTTGTACATAAAGACGCTATATATATATATATATATATATATATATATATATATATATATATATATATATATATATATATATATATATATATATATATATATATATGTATAAATGTATGTCTGAAAGAAACTCTGAAGGAAGTGATGTTTTTTATTTTAGCTAATTTTTTAATGTAGTGATTTATCTATTAAGTGACTTAGAATGTAGTAGTTTATGTATGCATTAACTAGCTAGTTATGTAGACTTCTCTTTGACCAGAAGCATCGCGCAAAGAAAATCCTACCACTCCTTCAGTAACTTAATCCATACAAAAACTACGTGAAGTCTATCGAACTTTCAAGCTGTAAACGAGAAACACGCCAGCGATTATTAAAAGAATCGTTCGAACGTATTCCATTAGTACGGACGCTTGCCTATAAATCTACCCGGCTCGTATCCTCTGGCCTCCATATTACACGGCGCAGATTATGATCTTGAATATGAGATGAAGCTCTACCGTGGCCAGACTAGAGGGGGTGGGGGGGGGGGGGTCACCTAATGTCACGTGACTATGTTGACTTTCTTGTCCAATATCGCTAACACCTCCGGGGGAGCTGCCTGGGTATCACGGCTGTCTTGCGTCATTAGTAGCTCGGGCTTCTGGCCGTCCAGTTCTACCTCAAGGTTATGGCCGTCCAGTTCTACCTCAAGGTTATGGCCGTCCAGTTCTACCTCAAGGTTATGGCCGTCCAGTTCTACCTCAAGGTTATGGCCGTCCAGTTCTACCTCAAGGTTATGGCCGTCCAGTTCTACCTCAAAGTTTTGGCCGTCCAGTTCTACCTCAAGGTTATGGCCGTCTAGTTCTACCTCAAGGTTATGGCCGTCCAGTTCTACCTCAAGGTTATGGCCGTCCAGTTCTACCTCAAGGTTATGGCCGTCCAGTTCTACCTCAAGGTTTTGGCCGTCCAGTTCTACCTCAAGGTTTTGGCCGTCCGGGTCTACCTCAAGGCTATGGCCGTCTATGACATCTTCACGGATTTGGCCGTCTGTCATTTCAATATAGTTATGGGTGTCGCTGCTACCTTAAAGCTTTGGCCGTCTGTCATTTCAATATAGTTATGGGTGTCGCTGCTACCTTAAAGCTTTGCCCGTCTGTCATATTTGTATAATTTCGAACATCCATCTCTTCTGTGTAATTGTGACCGTCTGTCACTTCATTAACTCTCTGGCCGTCAATCTGTATATATATATATATATATATATATATATATATATATATATATATATATATATATATATATATATATATATATATATATATATATATATATATATATATATGCTTTTTGAGGGCTAATTAGAGAGTGGTGTAGGACTATAGAACCCCCACCCCCAACCATTTGTACCTTAGATTCTCATTCTCTTTTTTTTTCTCACTCGGCCAGTGATGTTGTACTTTATTATTTAGGATGCATGTATCGTAACATATTTGGCACTTGTTAAATGGGGTGGCTCACTTACAGTGTTTCTTCCAGACTTTTTTCTCCAGGTGGGGGGGGGGGGAAGGGGCACCTGATATTTTTTTGGGAGGGGGGGCGGTCTAATTTGTCCGGGGGGGGGGGCGGACACTAGTCAAAGTACATATTTAGTATATAAATTCTATCTCGTTCGGGAGGGGGGGGGGGGGCGGTAGACCTTCTTCGGAAGGGGGGGGGGGGGGCTCAGCCTGAAGAGATGCCTGGAAGAAGCTCTGCTGACTTATTATATGTTACATATGTGGATCATTTTAATATAATGTTTGTATTGGCCGGATAGTATAAAGCTGTGTTACATACGTTTACATTATTTTTTGCTTAATGTTTTAAAACTGCTTCAAACCAAATGATTTGTTTTCTATTATATTTATTTTAAAAATTACAAACGGTTTCAATAGTATCAAATTACAACTTGCTATAAAGGCGATGGGGTGCTTAATTGATGTTTACATTAATGGGTTATGGTTTAAATAAACTCTTAATTGGGTAATTATGGGTAAGTTAGTGATGTGGGGATATTTTCTGTATTATGTATATGATTCTCAACATCTTTAATATTTCTGCATTATGCTCTGAATTGTGCTGCATCTGGATGTAGGTGAGGGGGTTGCGTGGAGTGGGGGTGCGTCAGATAATACACCCCCAACACGCACGATGAAAGGGCCAACGAACACAAACATTGGATGACCGCCACAAACTCAAACGACCTCACCGAACTGATCAAATTAGTAATCTCCCTTTGCCCATGTTATTGACTATTAATCATGTTTCATCAGACATTTTGTAACGAGCGGAACAGAAAATAGAAAAAAAGGGAGATAATAATAATTGTGTAACATGGAAGGGACGCAACTTTAAGTTCATTCCCTCGATAGGAACATTCATTGAAATTTTTTCACTTATCGAGTAGTGAAATTTCCCTTATGTTCGATTTCTACGTTAATTCAATACCCACACGGAAAAACAACCACATAAGAAAAATTGTCTCAATTTTCAGTTAGATCTCAACAGACATATCCCAAAAATTTCTTGAAAGCTATTTTAAGAGGTTTTTCTTCTTTGTTTTTTTTTTTTTTTTTTGTATTACAACGTATATGTTTACTTAAATTAATTGGTGCTAGAGAGAGGGGTATCTAATTACCTTATTTCTGATTCTGATAATTGGATGAGACCGGCTCGTAAGAACCGGATCGTGGCTATCTCAGATAGCACCACAAAAGGTGTGATTTTCTCCGGCGCTAAAATGTGTGATTTGTCCCCACACAAAACGTGTGATTTACCACAGCCTGAGATTACTCCGCGGCTGTATTTTTTTTTAGGAATTATCTTTTTTTTAGGAATTATCTTTTTTTTAGGAATTATCTTTTTTTTAGGAATTATTTTTTTTAGGAATTCCCTTTCAGCTTTACTCCACATGATTAAAAAAAATTAGGACGGAGACACAAATCTATTTTAACATATTCAACCTTCGAAATGTTACAAAGCATACGTGATAAGCTTGCGTTCTCTTTGCGCCGTCTGCACTGATTAAACAACTCCAGACTATAGCCATCACAGTTCTGTCTTACACATTTCGGATTACAATGCTCAATGGGTACAAAGCTCGAGTCACATAAAACTTATAAACTCTACTTCATCTACACAATGGACCGTCAGGTTTGAAAATATAATCTTAATTTTTAAGAACCTTAACGATCAGATGTAAAAACATCTATAGAACTAGAACTAGTCTAAAACAGAGACACACACACACACACACAAACACACATACACACGCACATATATATATATATATATATATATATATATATATATATATATATATATATATATATATATATATATATATATATATATATATATATGTATACATTATATGTCGGTCATTAAATCAGCGCTTCAAATGTTAATCTAGAGCTAGAAGCTAATAAAACCGGATTTTTAAATCCGAGAATTACATTTCACTTAAAATTGCAAAGCATTAAAAACAAACAGGTGTAAGTTAACCCTTTAAAATCACACCGTCTTTTAACAATACGATTCCATAGATTTGATGATTGCAAATGTTTATATATATACATATTGCTTTACACAGTTTATTGAGGCGGGGGCGGTAACCCTCAGCTAGAGTTACCTTATCTTGCTCTCTACGCCCTTTCATATAAATAATACATTTTATAAAAAAAAACTTTAAAACAATAAACGTATCAAATATATAGAAACGAAACAAAGAAAACATTATTACCTACACAAAATATAGGCTTACTTGATATGTTGGTATTATCTTATTGTTTTGCCCAGCTAAAGCCGGTTTTATTTGTCTCATTTTTTAAAAATTGTTTGAAGATCTTAATGGCTATATAGGCCTACTGTTGTGGTGTGGGCTGGAATAAAACCGTTGAGTCACGTGAGAAAAATCTGATTCAGTTTAATTTTGTTTTTACCAAAGCTTAAAATAATTTCAAATTGTAACCACTGCTAGAACGCTATGTGGTGAGAATTCTTCCACCAATTCCAAAATTTTAATTCTGCTAGCAACGAAATAAAAAATCAGCCTAGCGTGAATTATTTAGTTAATTTAGCCACACAAAACATACTTAAAATGTATTACTTGAAGACTTTGCAAAATAAACCGGGAGTGATCTCCCCTAAACTTTCTCGAATATTCTTATATAAAAAAAACAGGTTATGGGAACTCGGGATATAGACATGAATTTTAATCCATTTTAAATACTTAAAGTTTTAAAAATAGAATAAAATCTGGTAGACAAAAGAATTACAAATCAAATAAAATGTGCATAATAGTGCGGAATATTATTGGTACTTAATAAATTTACATTAGATTTTTTAAAAATCGGAAATAGCGTAAATTAGCACTTCCGATCAACGGAAATTACTAAAAATATGACAGAAGGTAGAGAATTAGATCTTTTACTTACATGTGAAATTTCATTTATCTATCAGAAATAGTACTCAAGTTATAGGTTTTTGAAAAATTCAAATAGAAAAAGTACCACTTCCTGTTATAGGAAATCGCTCAAAAGTTGATACGAATTTACGATTTTGATAAAATACTTATATATAAAATTTCATCAACCTAGCTGTAACGGTACTCAAGTTATCGTGCTTACACACACAAAACAGACATACGGACAAGATTGCAAAATTATGTTTTTCCGTATCAGTGAGATTTGTAAAAATCTCAATTTTTTTTGTGCACGATTACAAGACTTTCTCTATACTTCGTATATACGAGAAAGTAAAAATCGAGATTTTTGTCAAGACTAAGAGAGGTGTGTCTAGCATCTGGAGAGGTGCGGACTAGTATCGGGGGGGGGGGGGGGCAGTGCCATGGGAGGGGCGGACGATTGCCGTGGGGGGGGGGGAGGTCCGGTGCTTATACACACACACACGCACACACACACACACACACAAACAGACACATATATTTAACATTAACATGGTTCTTTTTATTCCGCTGAAAGGTGTATGCTACATCACCCAGAGATAGCTCAATCGATAACTTAAAAGAAGATCAATATCGTTTTTTCCCTTGTCTAGTGCAGCAGATTGGTTTGATAAAATAACATAACGTGAACAAATGAATACATTGAACTTGTGGGGACCCAATGTGGTGGAACGGGACAGACGTGCGGCATCTTACTTCCGCTACAGCAAACGTTGTGTGTGTGTGTGGGGGGGGGGGGGGCGGTGGCGAGGGGTCGACTGAGGCTTTGTTTGAAATTTAAGTGATATCATACTTTCTGTGTGTGCTACAATAGAGGCGCGTGTGGGTCAATGCATGTTTTACACGAATCGATTCAGTACTCGTCTAGATGGTAAGTTGGAAAATGTGTGTCAGATTTACAGATGTTAAGACCACCCGCATTTTGCGATTACTTTAAAAAAAATATTTTGTAGTTTTACCAGTTGCGTCGCATTCCTATGTCTTTCATAAATTATCTAATGCTATTTTAAATTATGGTATCTCCCACCCAAAAACTTACTTTCACCCCCCCCCCCCCCCCTCCACACACGCACGCACTATGTCCCTACACGTATTACTTCAGTAGGCCCTGTGTACACATCCTGCCCCACTGTGTCGGTACACATATTACTTCAGTAGGTTATGTGTACTCCTACACTGTAGTATACACTCGTGTAACTCCTGCAGTTATGTGGAGTGTACGGGTGAGGCATAAGGAGGGTAGGTGAAGGGGTGGGAGGGGCTAATATAAAAATTATAGCTCCGGTCAGTCTAGGGCGGCAGCTACCAAATGCATCACTTTTTGGGCTGATTAACTACAAGAAATATCTTTATCACAATCACAAGAAATTGGTTTCTTTAGTTTAGGAAATATGATCATAACACAACCAAGAGATATGGGTTTTTTTTTTATTATGGAAAATATCGATAATGCACAATAAAGATAAATGGGATACTCAGATTTTCAAACATCGCTATTAGTAGTAAAGAGAAATAGGCTTTTTTGAATTTATAAAATATCTTTATCACTAATTTAAAAGGGATTATTTAAACTTCTCTACCATAAAATTAGATTTGATTCTTTAAATTATCTCAGTCACTAAGTTACGTTCCATTCTATAAAATATCTCTACCATAAAATTAGAAAGCACTCTTAAAATATCTCTACCACAATTAAAAAATCGCCATCCAGACACGAAAGCTCTGACAAACCCCCCCCCCCCCCCCTCCTCAACCCCCCACCCCACCCCCGGGACGACGAGTTGAATAGACTGCTGGGCAGGCTGACTGTATCAACCTGCCTCTTCAATTCTGCCGTCTGAAGCCCTGATGGGAAAATATTCTTCTCTTAGCCCGTGGGTGCCGGACAGTCTGAGACCCCAGGGTAACAATGGCGGCAGATGACCCACGGGTTAACGCCTGCTAAATAGGAGACTCGCGCATGACATAAATAGCGGCTGCAGCAGTATTTTGGAATTAATTATGTTAATTAGATGAAATAAGATTTTTTTCTTTGTGCTCCGATTTTTTCTGCCTAAATACTTTAACTTTCTGCCTGTCTTCATCTGCTTTGAATAAGGAAGCAATTAAATAAATCTAAATAACTTGTGTAAATAATTCCATTAAGATGTACTTTAATTCAAATGTAAAGAAATTTATGGTGCAGTTTGGCAAGCTGACATAATGCTGACGTCACGCTGACGTCATATCGTCGTATCAATATCAGCCTTGATTGAAACTTTCCCAACACTCAATTTCATATTTATATCGCTAAACATTCCATTTTTTTTAAAAAATGCACTTGATTTTTTATTTTTATTTCAAATTTTGTTAAGATAATTGAGAATTTTGAGAAATTGTGTTGAGGTTTTCAAATTACCATAACCATTTCCTTTAAATTATAAATTGTTATATATTGTCTTTTGTATTTTAAACAAAAACACCTGCCCCTCCCCCCAAAATCAAACCTTAACTCGACAACTTATGGTACACTAAACCTAACCTATTTACTGCCGTGCTTAGATCTCTGCTATAGAACAAAATAGTTTCCTTAAAATGAAAAGAAAAGAGTAAATTCAATTCAACATCATTTTAACCAATCAAATCTCTCGTTCCATCCGCCACCTCGATCACCAACACCGCGCCGCTACTGTTTCCAATTTGGATTGGTGCTTAATAAAACATTTCCATAACTCGACAGATCCAATAACTCTCGGTGCGAATTTGTATACGCGTAATCTGGCTGGGTTATCGCTCCTTATCCTAGCCATCGGAATCTGTAGAGTCATTTATTTGAACGTGCCGGGAATACCAGTCATAAAATATTTCCTCTGGCTATGGATTATTCCAATCCCTGTGTGCTGTATTCCCGACATGTATTCGTTAAGTCTCTTGCAGGGAACACACACGTATCTTTGTTGATTTTTTATTGAAAACCCACACTTGGAAAACAAGTCTAGTGTTTGGTGTCTTTCAGAATTGCTAACGGTGATAAAATATAAATTAGTTTGGATTACCCTATCTTGTAATGGTACGACGTGGCATAGAGAAAGTACGCTAGAATGTTAACCCTAAAGTCTCGAGTTCGAATCACTCAGTAGAATGTCCCTTTGCCCACTCCATACTAACATGTGTACATACCTGATGTCTTCTTCAGCACAAATCTATCTGGTGTCTGGTAAAGTGGGCATGTGGTCAAAACGTATGATTTCACTAATCTAGTCTATTCATCGTTAGGCTAATTACATCTACAATAGCCGCACTGTTTTTATTAGTTGACACTTCTACTTTCATCCCCAATGCTACCTTTTCATTAGCCTAGTTGCATCTACATTTACTTTCATCACCAATGCTACGTTTTTGTTAGACTAATTGCATCTACGTCTACTTTCATCACTAACGCTATTATTTTGTTAGCCTAATTACATCTACATACTTTTCTCACCAATTCTACCTACTTGTACTTCCCTCATCAATTCTACCTTTTGTTAGCCTAAGTACATCTAAATCTACATCTACTTTTCTTACCAATGCTACCTTTTGTTGGCCTGTTAAAGCTTCTATTACACTGACTAACAAATCGTTTGTATAAGTTTTAAAAACGTGTATTTGCCTTACTAAAGTAACATTTTATTTTGATTGCTCCCAGGTCTATGTGTATGTGTGTTCAAACGTATCGCTGTGTAGCGTGATTCGCATTGTGTAGCGTTACGCATTTAACAAAAGGCTATGTGTCTATTATGCAACATTATCAATGTCATATAACAAAGGCTTCATGTTTATTAAGCAGCATTATGCGTTTCGTACAACAAAAGGCTACGTGCTTATTAAGCAACAATATGAATTTCGTATTAAATAAAACACTAGATCTATGTTTATTGTGCAACAACGTGCGTCTTATTTGAGCAAATAATCCATTTTAGCCTTGAAAAAATGTGCGTTTTTTTTGAGCAAATAATCCAGGTTAGCCTTGAAAAAATGTGCGTTTTATTTGAGCAAATAATCCAGGTTAGCCTTGAAAAAATGTGCGTTTTATTTGAGCAAATAATCCAGGTTAGCCTTGAAAAAATGTGCGTTTTATTTGACCAAATAATCCACGTTAGCCTTGAAAAAATGTGCGTTTTATTTGAGCAAATAATCCGGGTTAGCCTTGAAAAAATGTGCGTTTTATTTGAGCAAATAATCAGCGTTAGCCTTGAAAAAATGTGCGTTTTGTTTGACCAAATAATCCACTTTAGCCTTGAAAAAATGTGCGTTTTATTTGAGCAAATAATCCGACTTAGCCTTGAAACATTGTGCGTTTTATTTGAGCAAATAATCCGCGTTAGCCTTGAAACAATGTGCGTTCTGTTTGACGAAGCATTTCGTGCTTATCTTGTATTCTTCCTACACAACCAGCCAACAGAACAATGACAGTGCAGCTATACATGCCCTGTCAAGTTGCAGTTCGATGTCGCCCCAAGGTATTAGTGATTGTATTGATTTTCGCCTCATGTTCTATGAGATCGATACTTTTTTGTTTTGTTTTACCTGAAGTAGCTTGAGCGTAGCTGAAGTGAAAACATACAGTTTTGTAGACTTGTTAAAGAGATAGTTGACCGCTTTACAGGTTTCATGTTCGCTTGACCATAGACACATGAACTTTTTTCTAGACCAAATACATTACTTGAACATATTAGAACAAATTATATATATATATATATATATATATATATATATATATATATATATATATATATATATTTATATATATATATATATATATATATATAAATATATATATATATATATATATATATATATATATATATATATATATATATATATATATATATATATATATATTCTTTCTAGAGCAATTGTCTTCTCATTTAATGTAACTGAACTGTCTTGTAAACCAATGACTTATTACTGTCTTCTTTTTATATAAAGTATTAACTGACCCCTATAGAACATTCATATATCATACCACCCAACATAACCATATAAAATCACAGTTGGCAAGAATTCAGCCGTCGGTTATGTCCTTTATGTCCCTTGAGTGGAGTTGACCGCGGCTGGGGGTCAGCTATCTAGAACAACATGACCGTAGAGTCACGTGACATGTTTCCGTACCCTGTGTCAGGTTGACCGTGCACGTGTAGCCACCGTGTAGCCACCGTGTAACCACCGTGTAGCCACCGTGTAGCCACCGTGTAGTCACCATTAGCACCGTGTAGCCACCGTGTAGCCACCGTGTAGCCACAGTGTAGCCACCGTGTAGCCACCGTGTAGCCACCTTATAGTCACCGTGTAGCCACCGTGTAGCCACCGTGTAGCCACCATGTAGCCACCATGTAGCCACCGTGTAGCCACCGTGTAGCCACCGTGTAGCCACCATTAGCACCGTGTAGCCACCGTGTAGCCACCGTGTAGTCACCATTAGCACCGTGTAGCCACCGTGTAGCCACCGTGTAGCCACCGTGTAGCCACCGTGTAGCCACCGTGTAACCACCGTGTAGCCACCGTGTAGTCACCATTAGCACCGTGTAGCCACCGTGTAGTCACCGTGTAGTCACCGTGTAGCCACCGTGTAGCCACCGTGTAGCCACCGTGTAGCCAATGTGTAGCCTTAAGAACGGGGTCTACGTTGGGTGAATGTAAAGTATCTCGCTCTAAAGGTGAGGTATAAGTCACTCAATACTTGGATCTACCCATTGTGGGAGTCAGTTAGTGACGCACTGTACCCACCATAACAGTGTACACGAGACAGGCACTGACGCACTTACGCTCGACTCCTAATGTACGTTTAATTCTTGTTGTTGCACCCATCATCACAATGTACACTAGTCAATCATGACGCACTGACTCCTAACTACCCTCACTCCAGCTGTCTCGCCCACCATCACGTGTGTACAGTCTACCAACTACTCACTGACTCCTAACTACCCTGACTCCTAACTACCCTGACTCCAGCTGTCTCACCCCCCCATCACGTGTGTACAGTCTACCAACTACTCACTGACTCGAGAGATTTGTTTTCTCATGCATGGATTGCACTTAGAACAAACACGCCTGAAAACGTTCGATACATATATAATAACCGTTCGATACATATATTACATTCAAATGCCAGTAATAGCATATCCAGATAACACGGAAGTATATGTCTATGTGGTTGACATATACTTAACCTTGCTGCCACATACAGTTTGACTCAAGCACTGACTCAACGACTCCTATCGTACATTTGTTTCCTATTGTCCCTCCCAGCTTCGCGGTGGATACGAGTCAGATACCAACGTATTGACTCCTATCTCTCCATATATATATATATATATATATATATATATATATATATATATATATATATATATATATATATGTTACGGTCAAAGCCCGAAGTCGGCCAATACGCGGATTGGCCAATATCGCCTCCCCATATATATATATATATATATATATATATATATATATATATATATATATATATATATTTTATATATATATATATATATATATGTGTGTGTGTGTATAAGACACATACACACATATGCATATATATATATATATATATATATATATATATATAAATATATATATATATATAACTATATATATATATATATATATATATATATTATATAGTTATATAAAGTGTATATTATTGTAGATTTAGATATGCGTTAGTGTGCATGAGTTGGTGTGATGGTCTATCAATACTATCATTTGTTAAAATTTAGCTAAACAATACCTTTTTTAAACTCTATACTTTATAAAATAGAAAAGCTTTATTGTGTTACATAATAAAAAAAAAAGTATTTTTATAAAAATTATATCACTCAACATCTTTGTCTTTTCTTTCTTGTAGAAATTTGCACTGAGAGAATACAAGTAGGACCTACAGTTCACACACACGTGAGTATATATATATATACATATTTACATGCATGTGTGTCCGTGTGTATCTTAGTATAGAGTATAGACAAAAGATATTCACATGTGTTATGTCAGTAATAGTCTAATGCAGGGGTCGGCAACCTTTTGAAGCGGAAGAGCCAAAGGTTACAATTTTCAAAATTTCCCTGGTTTTAAAGAGCCACTAACATTTTTAAAATTTCAAATATTTATTTTTGTATTAAGATTATTAGTATTTGTTCAAGGAGCTGGAGAGCCGCATCTCGAAATCAAAAGAGCCGCATGCGGCTCGCGAGCCGCAGGTTGCCGACCCCAGGTCTAATGGGTCTACTTTTTTTTTTTTTTTTTTTTTTTTTTTTTTTTTTTTTTTTTTTTTTTATTGAATACTTTTATTTGTATTAAAAACAAGTACATCAACATCAAATTCTTTACATAATTTCGAACATCAAATGAAAGCGAAAGGTTTTGCAAATGTACATAATAAATATTTACATGATGTCATGTATGTGATTATAAAAAATTGAAAGGGATAACAGTAAAAGGGGTGAATGTCAAATGAAAGTGTCAGGACTCCGGGTGGTGAGTGGAAAGAAAATTGTTCAATGAGGGGGGGGGGGTTGGTGTTTGTATTTTTTTTTTTTTTTTAAACCTTTATTTTCAATATAAAACAAGTGCATCTACATCAACATCATTGGCATAATTTCAAACAGTAATCAAAACTGAAATATTTCTACAAATGAAAAGTCAATGGGTTGTTTGTTTTAACAATATGTAGGCCTACAATGCTGATAATAAAAAAAAAAAAAAATTCAGCGCTAGTGAAAAACATCGAAATCAAGTAAAGGGAGGGGTCATGGGGGTAAAAAAAAGGCACACTTGAATGAGGGGGAGGGGTAGAGGTAAAGTGAAAGTGATTGCTGTCTTAACAATGTGGAATTTTGTAGGACATGTGACTGTAATGAACAAACTATAACAAACACCATATAGTACAGTTGATTCTTTTTAATTCTTGATATAATACTTCTGTAAGTACAATTATTATGGTGTGTAAAACTAAATAAAGCAAAATATTTGTTAGGAAAATCTGGTTCTGATGAAGTTTGATATTATTTTACAAATATTATATACATAATTTAAAAATATACTATTTATACACTACATGTCTATGTGTATATGTTTAATAAATCCAAATCTAAATACACATATAACAGCTCTTACAGTTACCTCCCATATTATACAACCACGCATAAAAACACGCATAGACAGACCGTATTGAGATAATGACAAGCAATCACCCGCAGCACATTCAGTGATTACTATAGATTAAACATTGACTGGAGAGGAAACATGACCCTTATTAAAAAAGGTTATAATATATTAAAAGTAAAAACATGAAATAAAAAAAAATAATTTAAATCAGGAAGATAGATTTTTTAATCGCTTAATTCCATTGTACTCTTGAAAAGCTTAGCTTTGTTTTGCGTTATTAAATAAATAGCATTATAATTTTTTTTAAATTAATCAAATTTACGACCAAGGCTCATATTAAAAAAAAAATTAATTTTCCTCAACCACAACATATTTTTACCAACAACTAGGAATTATGTTAAAAATTTATATTTTTTTATACAACAGCTAGGATCATGTTTAATTTTATTTTAGAACTCTAAAGACGACACAACGTGATTGATATTTGATTGGGGGGGGGGGGGGATATGCTTGGACGTGTACCAGCTGACGTCTGCTCCGAGCTACGGCCTTCAGCGGCTCAGGGATGGGATTAGCGTGTCTAAACAATCATTTCTGGGTTTAATTATC
Organism: Physella acuta; assembly: GCF_028476545.2. Classification (NCBI taxonomy): domain Eukaryota; kingdom Metazoa; phylum Mollusca; class Gastropoda; family Physidae; genus Physella; species Physella acuta. Next base: position 89,315 of record NW_026732917.1, read on the forward strand.
TTTTTTGTGAGGTTGTTGTCATAAAAACTTCTCCTGGTATTTTAAAACGGAATTAGAATTTTGAAGTGTGGCTTAGTGAAGAGGGAAGGTATGGGGTGGAGGAGGGGGGTAAGGGGGTGTACACGTGTCAGTCTATAACATCGTATGTGTTTCATAATATACGTTTATTTGATGACAGGAAAAACTCAACGTGTTTAATTAATATGACAAAACTATGTCTAATAACTGTCAAATATGTATAGTCGATATATATATATATATATATATATATATATATATAGCCTTTCCACACACACACACACACACACACACACACACAGATATATATATATATATATATATATATATATATATATATATATATATATATATATATATATATATATATATATATATATATGTAGTTATATTTATATAGACCGCTAAATTGATATGGAGTAGTTTTGACTTTGAACGCACTATTTGGTTGGAATAGTTATGAAGAGCTGCATGTGTAAAGTAGTTACGACACAACACTTGTATGAAGGAATGTCTGTATGGGGTAGTTATGACGTGGCGTTTCCCACAAAGGGTAATGAGTGCTCACATACGGACGCGCCATGTGTGTTATTTCTGCGGACCGATGTGCAGCAGCGATCCTTCTTCAAACGCTTCCCATCCTGTTATCAAATAAACGGTGAAGATGTTTGTCTTCCTATAAGATCAGAGGTGAACCAGACTAACACATACTTTACGGCTTATACACAACTGTGTTTTTATAGTTTCTGTGTACAGTTGTGTCGGATATTTGATTTTTAATCCTTGCGAAGTAGTTTTTACTCGAAAATAGATGATTAATTTATGGTACGTTGGAAGCATTTATAAGCAGCTTATGTTTACATGAGGAAAAATTATCTAAAAAACCAGTAACACATAACACACACGCCATAAGCTAAAGGCGAACCACACAGAAAACTAAACAGTAACAACAGGACATTTATACATAACCCACGTAAAAAACACGAAGATCTCACATAAAAAAACAGGTAATAAACACAAAAGCTGATGTGAAATGGTCTGATAAAATGCACAAAAACTGGTTTTTATTGGCTGAGATTTATGAATGTAAAAAAAGAATAACATATAACCTGCAGGTAACACACGTACCCTGATCACACATATAACCTGCAGGTAACACCTGTACCCTGATCACACATACAGTGAAAGTCTTCTTTATCTACCACTATCACGTCATTATGGATCTTTGTCTGGACAGATATTGCTACATGCCATACACTAAACCTTTTCTCACACAGCTTAACGTTAAGGAAATGAGACTTTGTATCTCTTCATGGTACTGAGTATTTTTAACACAAATTGGCATAGATGTATTGAAACCTCATCTGAGAGTAGAGTTGAAATCTAGATCTATAAACGTGTAAGGAAAATATACATTACACATGAACTAACCTCATAGTATAGTATATAAGGAACAATACATATTTTTGTCCTTTTCTTAAAGGGCATGCAAAACAAATTGAAAACGTTTTTTAAAGTAAATATAAGGCTTACGTTCAGAAGAGGAGGGGGCGCAGTTGGCAACTCTTAACCTGGAGATATGTAAGTAACTATTGCAGGGTGTATGTATGGAAGAAATGTCAGGAGTCCTGTCAGCCATGTACAACACGTGTCATGTATGACACAACCTGTAAACGGTACCACTGTAGCCTGAAACAAAGGTGCATGTATGTATGTTTGTGTGTGTGTATGTATGTGTGTGTATGTATGTGTGTGAATGTATGTGTGTATGTATATATGTGCGTGTATTATGTATGTCTGTCTGTATGCATGTATGTCTGTGTGTATATATGTACGTCTGTGTGCATCTATGTACGTATGTCTAAGTGCATGTATGTATGTCTGTGTGCATGAATGTGTTGGTATGTCTGTCTGAATGCATGCATGTGTTTGTACATCTGACTGTATGTGTTTATATGCATGTTATTTTTTATTGTTCTGATACAGCGGGTCACACAACGGTTCCTTTCATAGAAAGTGTGGGAGAAGTGAAGGTGAGGGTCGGTCGTTATCTTTACAGGGGAAGTAGAGTCAGTATAGTTTTAAGGTGTCGTTGTAGAAGAAGACACGCAATCGATTTAAGATGTGTTGGATGGTAGTTTAACGAGTAAGGATTAGGGTTTGTTGAATGGACGGGATTGTATTGCTAGGTGGCAGGTATTGTTAGGGGGTAAGGTACAAACACACACACACACACACACATATATATATATATATATATATATATATATATATATATATATATATATATATATATATATATATATATATATATATATATATATATGGGTGAAATCAACGTGACCCAAGGTGTCGTGAAGCTGACACTTTTAGGAGGTTGTCATCAACGTGACACTGTGGATAGTAGAGTGACACCAACACATTTTAGTTAGGTGACATGAACGTGCAAAATGTGAATATTATGATGACATCAATGAGATACTGTGAATAGTGGAATGACATCAACGGGGTACTATGGATATCACACTGAAATAACGTGTAAAAAGTGATACAGCTACCCCCACTCCTACGTCTATGGATCGATTAGTTTTGATTGAAAATAAACACAATTTGATAGTCTTAAAAACCAAACGTATCGATTGACGGCATTAACATGGGGCGCACAATGCGTCTTATCGGTCTCATCTGGACCCCACCGTGGGCGACATCAGGAAGTGATTTCTCTCAAAGACCCGATGATCGATCTCTCGCCACTGTGGGCTTTGTCAGGAAATTTCTTCTATGAAATTTGGATTACAACAGATCAATACAGACAGCACTGCGCGCAAGATGGCGCCGATTGACTTTTGGCAGGCGTGAACTTTATTTAATATTCTCAAGGTCAATCAACAGTTGATGAAATAGAAATTTATTGTTGTTATCGTTTTTGTTAATAGTTCACTGACCAATATTCCGGCTCTACAGTCTAGACGTGTATGCTCAATCTTTGCACCCGTCTAAAGGCAGAACACAATAAAAAACAGTAAATTGAGTACTTCATCTGTCCGAGGAATAAAAAAAAAGGTAGCTTAAAGTAAGACGGAATTTAGTTTTGGTAGACTTGACTTTAAATAAGACTTAAACCTTCCATTTTGTCCTGTCCCCGGATGTTGATTTTGAAGTCCCAAGACATCCCTGCTGAATTCAGTTGTTCAAGAAGACTCCCCTAGGTCTGTCTTGGGCACCCTGTCGTTCAACTTTCCTGGGGGTTCCACTCAAGTTTTGGTAGACTTGACTTTGAATAAGTCCTCAACCATAACCTTCCATTTTACAACCTTCCATGATATACCTTCTGTCTTCAGTTCTTCAAGAAGACTCCGTCTCCAGGTCTGTCTTGGGCTCCCTCTCTTTCCCCTTCCCTGTGGGTTCCACTCAAGTTTTGGCACACCTGCTGAGTAATTAATTAGTGGACAATCATGCGACTAGTCCTCATAACATCTGTCTTGAAATGACTTTGGATTCAAAAGTTTTGTCTTCTCTAACATGCCGAGGTTTGAGATCTGAACAACAAAGAATTTTTGTAGTCGTACAACTAAGACATAGGCCGGCAACTCTTCCTGGCTAGTTATTCAACTTCCCCCCCCCCCCCAGGTTATTTTTTGCTTCTTTTTCTTGCAGTTTTCATGTGATATTCTGCCTGGCTATGCTAGTTGCGGTTGAGTATGGCGATTTAGTCGCCATTTTCTGTAGTGGGTTCGTCAGATTGTTGGGTGATGCTGCCTTTTGTTTGAACTGGTGTTGTAATCGTGGTTACGAAGTTTTCTTCTGAGCCATGTGTTGATAAATGACTACTTCATTTTATTTGATACACTATCAATTTAATTTAACTAACACGCAGTCAGAATTTAAACTCTTGCCTGAAATCTGAAGACTCATTAGTAGTAATAATTTAATAACCACATATTATTAATGAATTTCATTGCACAAACAGCCAAAGTTAGAGTTATTCCCAACACTGTTATAGATTATCCCCCTTATGATTTCTTTTACTATCTTGATAAATATACACACTTCATAAATTTAGCTTTGCTATTGAAAATAAAGTGCATAGTACTTAACTTCTTCCTTTACTTTGAATAAATTCGGCGTTGAAAAAGCAATATATTTTTTTTTTTTTTTTGCTCCCAGGTGCTAAGTGATTTATCATTCAACGAGTTATTAAAGCTAGAAGTCAAAAAGTCATTAATTTGTGTATTAAAAAAAGGCTATACAATTTTCAGTACTCAGTTTGAAATTTTTTTTTTATTTAAACGAATCCTGAATGTTTCGTTTGGGCTATTCTAACTATTTCTGCTTTCTCCCGGCTTACGGGCCTTGTTAAGTATAATAGAGTTATTTTTTTTTTGTATTAGCATAAATTTGTCAAATTCTCACCGAACACATGTATCCGTTATTTACTAGATAGCGAAATCATAATTTACTTAGGTTGAATAAGGTCCTAGTTATTAGACCAATTAAAAGGTCGGCGTGGTCGGGTCGGTAAAGCTCATGGTTGCTTAACCAAAAAGTCCCGAGTTCGAACCCCAGGGCAGATGAGGCTCAATAGTTGTGGAAAGCAACTCATCTGGAAGAATAGACTAAAAATCAAACAACTTGTAGTTTGTTCTCGGATAAACAAATGGTATGGAAGCGAATCCAAAAAGAAATACCGCCCAACAATACCATTAAGAACCAAGAAGAAGATGAATTCATACTTGAATCAAATTGCTTGAAATGTGGATCATTGTTTAAAATATGTTAGAAAAGAAAACATAATTTGAGTGTCTTTAAACATGGACCGGGCAACAAACTAAACTGTTAGCATTGAGCGCATATTTCCATCTTGTGCTGTTTGTGTTAGCACATGCCGCAATACCGCGGACGACGAATGAAATAAACAAGAATTATCTCCCCTTTTATTTTTCCCTGTACTATTTATTTACGGACCCCCCCCCCCCCCCACTACCCTCCCCCCTATACTTACTGGAGTCATGCTCGGCTATAAACAAATAAACACCTCAGGTCGTATGCATTCCGCCGCGGTAAGTTAATCATGCTATAATCAGAAAACAATCAGGAAATAATCATTTAATCTCTCGGTTGCTAAATGCTCAGGTATACGATACCACAAGATATGAGAATTTTTGTTGGGGAATAAAAAAAAAATTATAACAGGTGCGACTACTCTCTATTTCTACTTCTGGTGACCAGGGGAGGTAAAGCAAGCTTCGATAACTCAACAAGTAAACACACCTGATTCTAAGAGGCGAGTGCATGAATAGCAAACATGGCCGGCGCCACGTCGCTTTCACCCCCTCAACCCCCACCCCCCTGGTGTACCACGTGCGTACACGACGCGAAAAGAACGCCGAGGATAAATAAAATAACAGCCCCTCACGCTGGTAAAAGATGGGGGCATAAACGGCCCGGGGGTGAGGCTAATTATATCCCTCGTCCCGTGCGGCATCGGACTGCCGCTGACATTATAGCTCGGTGGCCGAGTCGGTAGTGTGTCAGCCTGGATAATTTATGACCTCCCCTGCTGGATGTTGACGCGGGTTCTAACCCATGCCGCTCTAATTGGAGTCACACCCAGGCATTACGTACTGAAACGGCTCGAGTCAGTCTGTGATTCTCTTCGCTACTGCTTAACGTTACAGATGTCACATACTGTGATATGCAAGTATGTTTCATTGTAAAATCATCGCAAGTTGGCCTTTTAGCTTTCGGCCTTTTGTCTTGTCGGCCTTTTGTCGTCGGTCTTTTGTCCATGTCGGCCTTTTGTCCGTGTCGGCCTTTTGTCCGGATCCCCATTGCAACACAACAATTATTGTTAAACATGCTGTAGTAATGTAGAGTTGCTATTTTAGTTTAGATTTTGTAAACAAATTAATGCAGTATTACATTTAATCATCAATAATCATATACACAACTACCTCAGAAATGTAACCAACAATTTTCAGCTTTATAACTAACGCATACTATATTCAAATTAAACATGTTGTAGCTAATTCAGATTTAACTTTGGTAATTAACGCAAGTTTAGATTTAACATATTATTTTTTCTCCTATGTGAAAGCGAAAATTCAGAATTTTAGAGAAAATATCTAAATTTTTGTTAAATGAGAATCTATATATATATATATATATATATATATATATATATATATATATATATATATATAATTCTCTTATTGGAGACGATAGAAAACACCATGCTGTAAGCGTGCTCCCTACCTCCCCCACCCCAACATGGTCTGGTGAGTTGTGGTTCACGCTAAATGTTTACAATCGTAGAGCCGGGTTTAGTGACGGCTATTCGGGGCAGATAATGTAGTTTGAACCGATTTTTAACTTATGGGAGGTAACTAAGAGGAGTTTGCTTTCAAGGGGGTGGGGGGTTGGGGGGGTGGGGGTAGGGGGAAAGGAGGGGGGTATCGTCCTTAACGACCATCTGATAGTGTTTTAAAGCAAATATTTTCAGTTGCAGCATTGGTACTGTCGAATTCACAAATTATGAATTACTGAAAAGTAGAAAATAAAACAACAAAATAGCGACGTATGATACGCCGCGGGTCGGCTCGTAAAGATTAAACTAGTTCTATAGAACTAATCAATTCCACAAAACGCAACACATTAGGAGGATAAACAAAATGTCAAATCTGATGCATTAGAGGGACAAACAAAACTACCGTAAGAAAAGTCCTGAGGAAAAAAAATTACATCGAGTTACGGCCTGGTACTATCAGCAATGGTGACCTTTAGCAAAGGTCAGCCAATGTCCAGTAGAGAAAGAAATAAGGCAGAGAAGGTGGAGGCTACATAGAGGAGACTTTACAAGTAACAACCAATGAGATTCACTACACAAACTCTGAAATGGAACCAACAACGCCATCATAGAATAACTTGTCAAAGTGTACCCGAGCCTTACAACTTGGCTGCACTTAGACCAACATAGGTGAACAGATTCTAACACTAACGATACCTGTAACTAAATAGGCCTGTATTATATGAAACATCCATGTTTCGGGTCTAATTGTTTGTTTACATAACGTTACGAGTGTATAAGTTTCTTTGAGGTAAAAAGTTAACAAAATATGGATCATTAGCTTATTACGGTTCTTTAATGTGAATAAAGCGCAATATCGTCAGTTCAAATTTTAGGAACGTAAGAGTTAATTAGTGAACAATGAAGCATGGAAGTATTGGTGTGTACATTTTATCGCGTACACATAAAGTACAAACATCGCAACATATAATGTGCATTCAAATTCAAATTCAAATTTATTCACGTATGCTAATAGTTATGATTCTTGGAGGTGTTCATTAACATTTGTGTACTTATAAATCGACTATTAAATAATTTTCATAAGATATTATTTATAAATTATAATAGAAGTGAAAAAATGAAGTTGTCATTTTAATTCTTGATAAAAATCAGTTATTACTGGTCAGCTAAATGTAAAGTCGTCTATTCTAATTAGTAATTAAGCAACTAGAGATTTTGATACAAAGTAAATGAGGTCATATAACTAGAGATCTTGTGATTTTGACCAGGGACCTAGGCTATATGGCCAGGTAACAAAATATGTGAACTAGCATGATCACTGTACAAATGCATCACTGCAGCGAACCATACATATGGATATGTGAACTAGCATGATCACTGTACAAATGCATCACTGCAGCGAACCATACATATGGATATGTGAACTAGCATAATCACTGGACAAATGTGCATCACTGCAGCGAACCATACATATGGATATGTGAACTAGCATGTTCACTGTACAAATGCATCATTGCAGCAAACCATACATATGGAGATGTGAACTAGCATGATCACTGTACAAATGCATCACTGCAGCGAACCATACATATGGATATGTGAACTAGCATGATCACTGGACAAATGTGAACCACTGCATCTAACCATACATATGGATATGTGAACTAGCATGATCACTGGACAAATGTGCACCACTGCATCTAACCATACATATGAATATGTGAACAAGCATGATCACTGGACTATGACTGAACCACCGTGCCCACATACACACGCACTCTTGCAGCAAACCGTGTATCCGAATGCCCGTTGTGACGGTCCTGCGATCGACGTCCATCGTTACGGTCCTATACAGGCCAGATATGCAAGGATATGTACGTCATTCACGCTTCACTGTATGTACGTCATTCACGCTTCAGTGTATGTACGTCATTCACGCTTCACTGTATGTACGTCATTCACGCTTCAGTGACGTCTACACCCCGCCTGGCTGTCATCACCTCAGATCTCAGATGTGTTGACAGCCCATCACGTGACCAACACCCCCACCCCTCCCCATCCCAACATTCAATAGCAAGTCAAAAAGTATTGACCAATGCCAACATGAACTGAACTTAAAAAATGTAAACAGTTCTACTTCAATTTGTGTATATCAGATAGCGTGAAAAAACCACAACTAACTATATGCGCCTTTATGTGGAATACACGACAAATAGGATGTTCACTACACATAATATTGACAGTTAAAGTTGAGCACTTTGTGGTTGGTCAACATTATCAGCCCGGATCGCTGAAAGAAGAAGTGATTTCATGCAACACCAGCTCTCAAACAGCCCATTCAGTTCACAACACTAACGTCCCATTTACCGTTTTGTTCAGTACTCAGGCATGACAATACAAAACCAGGCGATTGATTTTCAGCTTCCATTATTGGTTTTTTAAAGCATTGTTTTGTGAGAGTTCTAAATTTATTTCATTTAGTCTATTTTAACTTGTTAAATATATATTATTGATTTTTTAATCTTTGACTGTTCTAAAATTTATTTCATTTAGTCTATTTTAAACATCTTAACTTTAACACTTTAAAAAGTCATGTTTTGATTTTGATACTAAAGGGAAACGAATATATATATATATATATATATATATATATATATATATATATATATATATATATATATATATATATATATATATATATATATATATATATTAATTAGACCTAAAATAGTTATGTTTTAGATAAAAAATATTAACGGGAATAATAAACGGGATGTATTTTTTTCTTTAGTTTAAATGTACACTTTTCTGAAAAAATATTCAATTTTCGAGACGTTAAAATAAATCCATCAATCAGTGTTAGCAGTTCAAAGGTTAACACGTGTCAAACTCAAACACAAACAATCATGGCGGACTTGGCATGCGCAGTGCTGTTCCTATTTTCAGCGTTATAGTATTCAAAACAATAATAAATAAACGTAATCTTTTTTTAAAGTCATTATTCTAAAAGAGACAGCTCTTTGTGAATTCCGTTTTTAAAAAAAAACAACGCAACAAGTCTTTGCAATTACTTTTTAAACACGGCCGTAACAGTACAGTAAAAAGATAAACAAAGTTTGCTATCCAGAACAAAATGTCGATACCAAGATCAACACTCAGCGATTGGTTGTGAATGAAATAATTTTTTCACGGGCTGCGGTTGTCAGAATAATATTTGAAATGGTCATGCACTTTTATGCAAACCACACACAAACACGCACGTATTTCGTGCTGTTTGAAAACGAAAACAATTCTATAGAATACCCCAATTTCATAGTTTGCTGGTACAGCAACACACAGAAACACACAAAAATATACATACAAATGCATGCACACACACACTCATATATACATATGTATGTACGTATATATATATATATATATATATATATATATATATATATATATATATATATATATATATATAGTCACCAGAACTAGACTGCTCTTCCTCTTGTTTTCAAAAGTGTTCCCTACTAGATTTTAAATGTTATGTTTTCCTTCACACTTCTATAAGAAAATGAAGTGCTAGCAGTTTCGTGTACTTGCTTGTATTATCGTGGTTCAATTAGGATGTGAATCTGTACTTTATGTTAGTTGCCTGAGTTTCTCTACAGAATGTGAGAGTGTGTGCATATGCATGTGCACGTGTGTGTCTGCATGTGTGTGTGTATGGCGCACGACGTAACGCCACCTGCAAATGATGTATGCAGAAAATGACGGCCTAATTAGCCGGCTATAATGAAGCCACCTAATCACCCCACAAAGCTCCTCATCAGGTTGAAGCCATTGGATGATGCCTTAATGAAGAAGCGTGGATAATGAAGTAAAAACCTTGGTACCTTCAGCTTAGCCTGTAAATCCGTCCACCCCGACCCCCCCCCCCCCCACCCTCGAGGACGAGCATACTTCACGCAACAGGTAAAAATAAACTTTAGCGTATTTCAATATTTCCTCGAGAACTTTAAAGGGATTTTTTTTACACTAAAAATTTTATGGATGAACAATTCGCCAATTTCTGCAATTTTTAGAATTTAATTACTTGTATTTTTACCGTAGTTAAATTTTCTTTAAAAAATATACATACCAGACTGATGACGATTTGTAGATTTTATATTTAACCGGCGGGGGTGGTACCTACATATAGCACTAGAAATGGGGCGAACAGCTTTTCTATAACAGAGGAGCTGTCGTAGTCTTAGTATACATTTTCGGACTATCTCTTATGTCAGTAATCAGCTCATTAAAAGCGGAAAAGGACAATGTCTTTGAACATGATTAGACCATTGCCAGATATCGTATTGAATGTAGTCAATCGTGGAGTATTTAGTTTATCCTTAACTTATTTAACAGCACCGACCGAAACGAAGAATTGTTAAACAGTTTTAATGTTGAAACATGCTTCTCTTATTTTATAAGTAGCATTAAATGTGTTCACACCATTTGGTCAAACTACTGGAACCATTTGAACACCTTTCTCTTAACGTACCAACACACAAATATAATGACACCTTTAGGCTACCTCTGATTACAACTTGTATGCCAACACTTATCGGAATATTAACCAGAAAATAACTGCTTTCGCCAGATAAAATGTTAATAAAGTTTTACACAATTTTGTTTTGACTATTTACACCGATTGATCACATTTTAGCGAGACTGTTTACGAAAAAACTGCCTCCAACTTACCACCTTTTACCAGTATACCACTACCAATTTATACCCATTTACCAGACTACAGCCAACATTTTCCCACCTTTTACCAAATTCCAACCATCATTTTCCCACATTTTGACAGATTACAACCACCATTTTCCCACCTTTAGACAGACTAAAACCACCATTTTCCCACCTTTTACCAAATTACAACCACCATTTTCCCACCTTTCACCAGACTACAACCACCATTTTCCCACCATTTACCATACTACAACCACCATTTTCCCACCTTTTGCCCCACCTGTTTACGTCTGCTCACCTTCTCCGCCATCCTGCTGGCGCACGTGCCTGTACTCACTCAGGTGCGACGTGTCAATGAGGCGACCACGTGATACCCGGCCACGCTCGATTGGCGAGCAGCAGTAGCTGTTCCACCTCGGTGTAACAAAAACAAAACAAAAAACGTCTCTAAGACTTTAATCCACAGCCTGGTGCTAACGTCTCAACACACTGCCTCAATGGAGCTCAGGTTTCTCACGTACTCGTCACTTTTCTTCAACGCGGTTCCAATCATAGATCAAAGCTTTGTTTGTGCAACCAGCGGGGGTGGGGGTGGGGGGGAGGGTGAATGCCTTGGGTTGGGCGCGGGTAGGGGAGGTTTGGTGGTTGATATATTTCATACCTTTGTTGTTGATTATTTCACTTGTTTGAGATATTACAAATAAATGATCATTGTTAAGGTCTACCAATAACCGTTGCACTAGTGAGTCATTTTAAAAGCATCTTTTTTGATGGCGATTGCTTTATCCTGATTCCAACAGTAAAGAGCTCTTTTCAAAGCTGGCATTTTTTTTTTTTTTAATTTGTCATTGATTCTTCACATTGCCAATGGAAGCTATGAAAAGTCCTGCGAAGCAACAACTAAATGTGATGATTTGGTTACCCTGCAAGTCCAACAATAAATTAAAACTTTTATCGATTTCATAGTCTAAGTTCACGTCTATTTCTAAAAGCAAGTAGATCCACCTCACTAGCTCCAAACGCTAGCTGTAACTACTCAAACCAACCCACTGACAAACTCTCAGCAAAAAAACTTTTTTTTAACTTTGAAAACAATCAAGTCGTTAGCTCCCACTGGGAAAACATTTGGCAAGAAACTCATGTTGTAATCAGTATGGTAAAGTTTTTTTTAAACTGCTACCCCGAGTTTAGACTAGACGTCATCGACTTCAACAAATCACCAAAGATGTTTTTATACCTCATTCTTTATCGCTAATTTCTCAACAGCTCAAAGGTAGGTCAGCTCAACGCTAGGGCAGATTAACGCTAGGGTAGATTAACGCTAAGGCAGATTAAATTCCTGAGCAGATTAACGCTAACGCAGATTAACGCTAGAGCAGATTAACGCTTGGGCAGATTAACGCTAACGCAGATTAACGCTAGAGCAGATTAACGTTAGGGCAGATTAACGCTAACGCAGATTAACGCTAGAGCAGATTAACGCTAGAGCAGATTAACGCTAGGGCAGATTAACGCTAGGGCAGATTAACGCTTGGGCAAATTAACGCTAGAGCAGATTAACATTAGGGCAAGTTAACGCTAGGGCAGATTAACGCTAGGGCAGATTAACGCTAGAGCAGATTAACGCTTGGGCAGATTAACGCTAACGCAGATTAACGCTAGAGCAGATTAACGTTAGGGCAGATTAACGCTAACGCAGATTAACGCTAGAGCAGATTAACGCTAGAGCAGATTAACGCTAGGGCAGATTAACGCTAGGGCAGATTAACGCTTGGGCAAATTAACGCTAGAGCAGATTAACATTAGGGCAAGTTAACGCTAGGGCAGATTAACGCTAGGGCAGATTAACGCTAGAGCAGATTAACGCTTGGGCAGATTAACGCTAACGCAGATTAACGCTAGAGCAGATTAACGTTAGGGCAGATTAACGCTAACGCAGATTAACGCTAGAGCAGATTAACGCTAGAGCAGATTAACGCTAGGGCAGATTAACGCTAGGGCAGATTAACGCTTGGGCAAATTAACGCTAGAGCAGATTAACATTAGGGCAAGTTAACGCTAGGGCAGATTAACGCCGGAATTAAACTTGGCTTCAGGGTAGTGGGTGCCAGGCTATTCGGGTTTTGGTTGTTTAATCTGGTTTTAAATTGCTGGCGAAGGCTTTATGTCGAAACTCGGCTGGACGGCCATTACTGTCATGTGACTTGGGGTGTCAGCCTGAAGTGCTTGTGAGTTGGACACTCCGGGTAAATACTGAACTCCGACACTCCGAGTTTATTTAGCACTCTTTACAACTTTTGTGGCACGTGACTCATTATAGGCACGTATTCCTGAAAATGTATTATGGGAATGACTATGGAACTGACTTGAAAGATTAAGTATATTGTTTAATACTGTGTAAATAGAAAGTTAGGAAAGTGATAAAATGTAGATGAAAGGTGTTGAAATGTGACACTTATTTTTGTAACATCAACAGAAAACATTTGGAAAGTACTGAACAATGGTTGAAAAGTATTTGGAATAACTTGGAAAATGACAGAAAAATGTCTTATAATAATAGACAAGAATAAGAAAATTTAAGCAGGAATTTAAAAACGACCAAAGAAAAGTGACAATAAAGGCACGGCTATGGATTTAAGAACATTCTAGAGAAACGAAAGACGGAGATTCTATTACAATAAAGAAGCGTTGATTGGAATAATTCAGAAAGTAATTTTCAAAGAAGATTCGCGAGAAATATGCTCAATATAGTGAAAGATATCAAAGATTTTGAAAATAAAAATTTTAAGGAAACGAAAGAAAATACTACTTGCGTAAAAGAAAAGACTAACAAAAAGAAAGAAAACACTAATGAAAAGTAAGAAAAGACTAAGAAAATGAAAGAAATGACTAAGAAAATTTGAGAAAAAAATTAAAATATGAAAGAAAAGACTAATAAAATGAAAGAAAAGACTTTTAATGAAAAAGTAAGAAAAGATTAAGAACGTGAAAGAAAGACTAAGAAAATTTGAGAAAAGACTAAGAACGTGGAAGAAAAGACCAAGATAGCGAAAGAGAAACGACTAAGAACGTGAAAGAAAAATACTACCTAATCGAAGACTAGAAAAATGGAGTCCCAAATCTTGAGTGCTTTCATCTTAGGCTAGATATTTAAGATATCAGACACCCTAGAACGATCACAATTCACGTTTCCTCGCGTTAACCGCGTTACGCATCACTCACTCACCAGTCAGGTGTCCTGTTGTTTTATTCACGCCTAATCTAAATGGAACACGTTACCGCTAATGTTATTATTTCCCGATTTCACTTCCTACACAATCTACGTTTGTTGACGGTGCTATTCTAGCTACTGCTTGCAGTTCACGATACACGCAAACGCGATAGAGAATTTTTCCATTAACCTTTTGAAGCGTCATACCTTTTTCGTTGAGTATTGTTTTTTCTCGTCGATTCTCGTTTATTCTCTTTGATTCCTGTTAATTCTCAATGATTCTCGTTTATTCTCCTTGCATTCGCGTAGATTCGCCTTGAATCTCGGTGTTGTCTAGTTGTTTCTCGTTGTTTCTCGTTGTTTTTCGTTGTTTCTCGTTGTTTCTCGTTGTTTCTCGTTGATTCTCGTTGTTTCTCGTTGTTTCTCGTTGTTTCTCGTTGATTCCCGTTTATTCTTAAGGATTTTCGTTTAATCTCCTTGCATTCGCGTAGATTCGCCTTGAATTTCAGTGTTCCTCGTTGTTTCTCGTTGTTTCTCGTTGTTTCGCGTTGTTGTTCGTTGTTTCTCGTTGATTCTCGTTTATTCTCGTTGATTCCCGTTTATTCTCAATGATTCTCGTTTATTCTCCTTCATAATAGATGCGCCTTGAATCTCGGTGTTCCTCGTTGATTCTCATTGTTTTACGTTGTTTCTCGTTGTTTCTCGTTGACTCTCGTTGATTCTCATTGATGCTCGTCATTCTCGCCTTTAGTGCAGGCTGATGGTTTTCAATGTTCACCCAGCATTTTTTTGTCTCTAGACTCAGCCGTTGGTGAAAAGCTCCCGTGCAAGTTTTTGTGTTCCAAGACATTTGTTTACCTGTTGTTGCGGCCTCCAACTGTCACTCATACAGGTAGATGTTAAGCCAGACTGCTGATGCCTGGGATTTGCTGTGTGCCTGAGGGTTGTCGTGTGTGGGGTACGGCCAATTAACTAATCTCCATTTACTTATCGTGTAGGCCGTTATACAAATCTTCATAGCATCGTTTTCGCTGGTCTAGCGTTTTGGTAATTTTGGTTGCATTATATTGAGAATGTGAGCACTTATTCAAACGTTGGTTTGACGTATTTGGCGTTATTTATTACTAGCATTGCTATACTAACCTGAATTATAGCCTGGCCAGTAAAGTTCCCAGTTTCGAGCTAATGATCCATAGGGTAGGTGAAGTAGAGTTCACATGTTTCTTGACGTCGGCATAAGAACGGATAGTGTGGACAGCATTATGCCAAGCTGTCTTCACTCTCTGACGTGTGTCAGGTCCACATGAGAGCTGGGTAGACTTTGTGACGTCAGGTCCACATAAGAGCTGGGTAGACTTTGTGACGTCAGGTCTACATAAGAGCTGGGTGGACTTTGTGACGTCAGGTCTACATAAGAGCTGGGTGGACTTTGTGACGTCCTAAACTTTTGAGTCCGGACCAAGATTCGAACTCAAAACCTTTGGACTAGCAGCCGAGCGCTGCCCTAGTCATAGCTTAAGCTCTAACCTTTACCAAAACCGTAACCCTATACATTTCCTAGATCATTAGCTTCCCATATAAAAGGAGTTGCTCATAACCCCAACACTAACAACAAAACATTCACAAAACAAACCGCAGCAAAAAAATGCCTACCGAGTTTTTATACCTGAAGCACCTGGGTTAAAAGCGCGTGCTTGTTGCGGCACGTTCTTTCATGCAATCTCTGGCATCTGGCTGTACCTGAGGGTTGTGGGAGTAATTGGGAAAGGTGGTCGAGGGGACGAGCGCGCGGTTACTTACCTGAGAGAATTGAGATCAGTTCTCGAGACTAACCCACAAGTGAGGATCCAGAGAGGTTCATGGCAAGGAGCATACGTGACGAATCTCTCTCTCTCTCTCCCTGACAGTGTGGTGTGTAGACGTGACGAATCTCTCTCTCTCTCTCCCTGACAGTGTGGTGTGTAGACGTGACGAATCTCTCTCTCTCTCTCCCTGACAGTGTGGTGTGTAGACGTGACGAATCTCTCTCTGACAGTGTGGTGTGTAGACGTGACGAATCTCTCTCTCTCTGACAGTGTGGTGTGTAGACGTGACAAATCTCTCTCTCTCTCTCCCTGACAGTGTGGTGTGTAGACGTGACGAATCTCTCTCTGACAGTGTGGTGTGTAGACGTGACGAATCTCTCTCTGACAGTGTGGTGTGTTGACGTGACGAATCTCTCTCTGACAGTGTGGTGTGTAGACGTGACAAATCTCTCTCTGACAGTGTGGTGTGTAGACGTGACGAATCTCTCTCTGACAGTGTGGTGTGTAGACGTGACGAATCTCTCTCTGACAGTGTGGTGTGTAGACGTGACGAATCTCTCTCTCTCTCTGACAGTGTGGTGTGTAGACGTGACGAATCTCTCTCTGACAGTGTGGTGTGTAGACGTGACGAATCTCTCTCTGACAGTGTGGTGTGTAGACGTGACGAATCTCTCTCTCTCTGACAGTGTGGTGTGTATACGTGACCAATCTCTCTCTGACAGTGTGGTGTGTTGACGTGACGAATCTCTCTCTGACAGTGTGGTGTGTAGACGTGACGAATCTGTCTCTGACAGTGTGGTGTGTAGACGTGACGAATCTCTCTCTCTCTCTCTCTCTCTGACAGTGTGGTGTGTAGACGTGACGAATCTCTCTCTGACAGTGTGGTGTGTAGGCGTGACGAATCTCTCTCTCTCTGACAGTGTGGTGTGTAGACGTGACGAATCTCTCTCTCTCTGACAGTGTGGTGTGTAGACGTGACGAATCTCTCTCTGACAGTGTGGTGTGTAGACGTGACGAATCTCTCTCTCTCTCTGACAGTGTGGTGTGTAGACGTGACGAATCTCTCTCTGACAGTGTGGTGTGTAGACGTGACGAATCGCTCTCTGACAGTGTTTTGTGTAGACGTGACGAATCTCTCTCTGACAGTGTGGTGTGTAGACGTGACGAATCTCTCTCTCTCTGACAGTGTGGTGTGTAGACGTGACGAATCTCTCTCTGACAGTGTGGTGTGTAGACGTGACGAATCTCTCTCTCTCTGACAGTGTGGTGTGTAGACGTGACGAATCTCTCTCTGACAGTGTGGTGTGTAGACGTGACGAATCTCTCTCTGACAGTGTGGTGTGTAGACGTGACGAATCTCTCTCTGACAGTGGGGTGTGACACATTATCACATATAAATAACCTGCTCAACCGTTTTAATTTTAAAGTAAAATGTTAAATACTCTTATCTAAGCACCAGCAATCTAAAAGTTAAAAATCTTTTTTTTATTCTCATATTGAAAATTGCCCAATGTAATTCAATGTTTATGCGGATTAAAAGATTAACAAGCAATTTTACTTAAAGTATGAAAAAAAAATCCAACAGTTTTTGTGAAATTAAAAACATAAATTTCCTTACGTAGGAGTTCAAGTTATTGCTTTACATAATTTTTCAATTCTCAAACATTTTCTTACGTGGGAGTTCAAACTATTGCTTTATAGATCTATTATTTTTTCAATTCTAAAATATTTTCATTCGTGAAGAGTTGGCTATTTTTAAAGCATGAGAATATCTTTCGCATTGCGTCATGTCTTTGTGTTTGAAAGAAAACAGTGAGCATTTCCTCAACTAGGTCGGCGCTATCGATCAAAACATCTGGAGCAATTTGTGACAATCGCATCAATATAGGTGCGTTTAGTTATTCATTAAGAACAATCACGAGTCATGGAATTCTTCAGCCTAAGGTAGAATGCAATCTGCTTAGTGGTATATCAATGTGCCTTGTTTGGTTATTTTATTCATATGCCCTCATACTGAATTCGTCCCTGACATATGCGTTCTCAAAGCTTGCCTTACATGACATGGTATGTTTGTAAAGTTGTATAGTCTATCATTCATTCTAGTTTGATTTAATATTTTCAGAGAATTTAGTAGGCTGACCAAGGGATCGGCGGAGGTCGAGTCGGTAACCAAGCTCATAGCTGCTAAACCGAAAATCTCGAGTTCGATACCTCGAGCAGATGAGGCTCGTTAGCTGGGGACAACTTCTGCCTTGTAGTTTGTTCTTGGTTGGACAAAGGCTATGAAAGCAAATCCAAAAAGAAAATCAGGCTGAAATCGAAGTCAATGGCCTCAATGGCGCATAACCATTTGACACGAATACGTAATTGTGTTGAAGGGGATCCCTTCCAACATTAAAATTAAGAACGATGAAGAAAAAGAAAGAAGTAGTCTGACCATTGATTAATGCTGGCAGGTTTTATATTTACACATAATTTAACATTAATTCTGGCTTGGCTAGTTAGTTCAATTATCTAAAGGTCAACTAATTCTAGCCTGGCTTATGTATTTACATACAGTTCAGTTATCTGACGGTCAAATAATTCTGTTGGTTCAAAAATTTACGGATGGTTGAGTTATCTGACGGTCAGATAATTGTGTTGGTTCACATATTTACGGATGGTTGAGTTATCTGACCTTCCACCAACGCTGGCTTGGTTTTACAAGATGGTTGAATTATCTGAAGCGTCCATTATTTCTAGATTGTTTTAACATTTACAGATAGCTCAATTATTGAACTACCGTTAATTCTACCTTGGTTTAACATTTTTAGAGAGTTCGATCATCTTCCCCACCATTAAACCTGACTATTCCATACATTTACCTAACTTTGAGTCTACCCGTATCTAGAAATTTCGATTCTTGTCCCCCACCATCGAGCTTAGCCTGTAAACTCGATATCCCCGTCGGGTAGGATAAAAAAACAGTTTCAGAATTCTATACTGCACTCGCATGCACTCCACCTTAACTGCAGGGATCATTCTATGCCTGTCATTATAACCGTGTGCCCGGGTATGTACGGGGCAAGTACTAGTATTTGATCAATGTAGGTCGGGACAAAAGCGACTGCTGCTCAGGTGCGCAAATAGGTCGTTTATAAGGGTAAACTGAGGCTTAATTACTTTGACTATTTTAGGAGGTGAAAGGCATCGACTGTTATCGACGAGTCACATGACGTCACCAACTAGCAAGACTTCAAAGACTTGGGGAAGTAGGTGCGATGGGGTGGGGGTAGGGGGCGTTAAAGTTCAGGGGTGGTGGAGGTAGGGGGAGTTTGTGAGGAGGGGGGGGGGGGAGGGGGGTTCAGCAAATATGGCTTGCTGAGGTCCGTAAAAATGAGTTGGGCATCTGGACAAGACAATAAGGATATCCTGATGTCACATGAGTACATTATGATGTCACATGAGGACATTATGATGTCACATGAAAACATTATGATGTCATATGAAAACATTATGATGTCATATGAAGACAGTGTGATGTCATATGAGAACATTATGATGTCACATGAGAACATCATGATGTCACAAGAGAACTTTATGATGTCCAATGAGAACATTATGACGTCATGTCTGGACACGTTGACGTCATATCTTAAAAATTCTGATTTCATTGGTGGGCATTCAGACGTCACGGGGCGGTTATCCTCACATCTGACATCATAAGCTGGATATCTTGATGGGATTTGGTGGACACATGATGTCATAATGCGGACAAACTGACGTCACAGGCTCGACAGTGTGACTTCAAAGATTAGACAAATCAATATGGCCGACAGGCGTCTACTTCCAGTGGATGTTCTGTTCGGATTTCGTTTGACCTCTAAGTACAGACTGACAAGACAATCTGCCGCGCACTCAATAACTACACAATCACAATGCCACACATCTTACAACAGCTCACCTACCACGTACCATATAACATCAGGCTGCACTACCTATAAACAATACGATGACCCTACCACATCCACATAGCAACACACCTACCACACACCACACAACAACACGATGCCCACAACATTATTCAACAACATCACCACAAACCACAGCATCACATTACATATCCCTGTTAAACAAGACACTACACTACATTGTCACTATTTTACTCTTCAAAACTAACACCAACATTTTAATAAAGCATGCGTAAGTTTCACTAATCTTTCTCGCATATTCTTACATAACAGTAACAGTTAAGGTGGCATTTCTAGTGGAATATGGTTTAATATATGCCAGGTAAGTTTATGACAAAAATGCCACATTTAAAAAAAAGATTTAAAAAAAAATATGATACAAAATTCATCAAATTTGGAAGATTTTGAGAAAACGGAAATGATATAAAATACCACTTCAATTACCGGAAATATCTTCAAAGCTGCCAGATTACTAAACTTCCACTATGGCCAACTAACTTAAATGTTGCTCATGTTTTCGGCTTTTGAGAAACCGGAAATAAAGTTCTACTTCCGTTTACTGGAAAGTTGAAAGAAAGATACGCATAGTACGAAATACTTATATTTCAAAAATTTCGTCTACCTAAGTGAAACGGTGCTCAAGATATTTACATACACATACAGACAGACAAACAGACACAGAGACAAATAGAAAAATGTTTTACCCAGCATAGGAAGGTGTAATATGTATACATTTTCCTACAATCTCTTATTCGATTTTTCGTATAATTACAATACTTCCTCCTTTATATACCAGAAAGTATAATAAGTCAGTAATGTCAGTTCACAAGACAGCTAAAAGTCATTTACTCAAAGTAAGTGTTTACTGCAAACAATTGTTACCCAGCTGAACTGTTTACTTTAAATAATTGTTTTCTGGAAGTATGTGTTAAGTCAATGTAACTGCTTACTATCAATGACTGTTTACTTGAAGTAACTGTGTACTGAAGTAACCGTTTACTGGAAGTATGTGTTAAGTCAATGTAACTGCTTACTATCAATGACTGTTTACTTGAAGTAACTGTGTACTGAAGTAACCGTTTACTGGAAGTATGTGTTAAGTCGATGTAACTGTTTACTATCAATGACTGTTTACTTGAAGTAACTGTGTACCGAAGTAACCGTTTACTCGAAGTAAATGTTGTTTTGAAGTAATAATCCCCACAAAAAAAAAGAAATGTTCAAAGAATTCCTTAGAAATTCTCAAAGCCTAATGCCTAACTCAATAGATCCAGACAAACATGACTAGACCGTTGTCAGGAGATTTGAAAATTTTTCCAGAAATCGATGATACTTTGACAGCTCCATAAAATCAAAATGTTCTCCAGAAAGCCATAGAAGAAAAAGTGTCTGTCAACTTTTTAGACTTACAGTTTTATGGCGTTCTATGTTGTTTTCAATTGTGTTGAACTGTGCAGTTTATTTTTATTTTAATGTACTTTACATCTTTGTTTTATTTTAATTTACATCTTTGTGTTTTACTGAACTTCACGTATTTTCTTTACTCTGTTTTACATCTTTGTGTTTTACTGAACTTCACGTATTTTCTTTACTCAGTTTTATATTTTTGTTTTAATATTAGTCATCAGTTTTGTTTGAGGCAGTTTTTCTTTTCTTTGTAGTTTTCGTGTGTGTAGTAATGCAGTTTTGATATTTACAATACAATACCTCAGTTTTCAAACATGGAATACAGTATTTTCCCCATCACCTATGTGTGCAAACAACCCTACAACGGTACTGTATATGTCCCCACCCCTCTACTGACACCCCTCTCCCTTCCCTCGCACGGTAATCGTCCAGGTTCTGCACCGGAACTTCTTAAAACATCCGTGTCGATGACGTCACCACGTGACACACTATCCCAACACGGCAAGTGACCGCTGACAGACAACGGATGAGCTAATTATCTAATATTACGTCATGTCACGCACATACACACACATACACAATGCTCTCTTACGTCACCGCTCACAACGGTTAAAGAAACCTCAATCAACAATACCAATAATGTCATTATAACCAAAATACCCCTCAATATTCCCACTATAATCAACAGCCAACAATATTCCCATTATAACCAACAGCCCACAATATTCCCATTATAACCAACAACACACACTATTCCCAACATAAGCAACAACCCACACTATTCCAGCTATAACCAACAGCCAACAATATTCCCGTTGTAACCAACAACCCACACTGTATCGACTACAACCAACAACCCACACTGTATCGACTACAATCAACAACCCACACTGTATCGACTACAACCAACAAAAACAACAACCCACACTGTATCGACTACAACCAACAACCCACACTGTATCGACTACAACCAACAACCCACACTGTATCGACTACAACCAACAACCCACACTGTATCGACTACAACCAACAACCCACACTGTATCGACTACAACCAACAACCCACACTGTATCGACTACAACCAACAACCCACACTGTATCGACTACAACCAACAACCCACACTGTATCGACTACAACCAACAACCACACTGTATCGACTACAACCAACAACCCACACTGTATCGACTACAACCAACAACCACACTGTATCGACTACAACCAACAACCCACACTGTATCGACTACAACCAACAACCCACACTGTATCGACTACAACCAACAACCCACACTGTATCGACTACAACCAACAACCCACACTGTATCGACTACAACCAACAACCCACACTGTATCGACTACAACCAACAACCCACACTGTATCGACTACAACCAACAACCACACTGTATCGACTACAACCAACAACCCACACTGTATCGACTACAACCAACAACCCACACTGTATCGACTACAACCAACAACCCACACTGTATCGACTACAACCAACAACCCACACTGTATCGACTACAACCAACAACCCACACTGTATCGACTACAACCAACAACCCACACTGTATCGACTACAACCAACAACCCACACTGTATCGACTACAACCAACAACCCACACTGTATCGACTACAACCAACAACCCACACTGTATCGACTACAACCAACAGCCCACACCTTATCGACTACAACCAACAGCCCACACCGTATCGACTACAACCAACAACCCACACTGTATCGACTACAACCAACAACCCACACTGTATCGACTACAACCAACAACCCACACTGTATCGACTACAACCAACAACCCACACTTTATCGACTACAACCAACAACCCACACTGTATCGACTACTGCCACACCATCATCTACCCACATGCCATCCTAATGACAAGATAACACCATCATATTTAGAACGTGAGGCCACAATTCAAGAGATCAAAGAATGTTTTTTACTTTCTCGTATATACGAAGTATAGAGAAAGTCTTGTAATCGTGCAAAAAAAAAATCGAGATTTTTGCAAATCTCGACGTTTTGCATCTCACTGATACGGAAAAACATAATTTTGCAATCTTGTCCGTATGTCTGTGTGTCTGTGTGTGTGTGTGTGTGTGTCCGTGTGTAAACACGATAACTTGAGTACCGTTACAGCTAGGTTGATGAAATTTCATATATAAGTATTTAATCAAAATCGTAGATCCGTATCAACTTTTGAGCGATTTCCGATAACCGGAAGTGGTACTTTTCCTACTTTGAATTTTTCAAAAGCCTATAACTTGAGTACTATTTCAGATAGATAAATGAAATTTCATACGTAAGTAAAAGATCTAATTCTCTACCTTCTATTAAATTTTGAGTCATTTCCGTTGACTGGAAGTAGTACTTTACGCTACTTCCGATTTCTCAAAAAACTAATGTAAATTTTAAAAGTACTAATAATATTGCGCACTATTATGCGCTTTTTTATTTCGCGTTCACTTGGTGTGCAATTAATTTGTCTACGAGATTTTATTCTATTTTTAAAACTTTAAGTATTTAAAATGGATTAAAAATCATGTCTATAGCCCGAGTTCCCATCCCCTGTTATTTTATATAAGAATATTCGAGAAAGTTTAGGGGAGATCACTCCCGGTTTATTTATCACACACCGTGCCATTCACAAAGAAATTAGCGCGCGCATTATTGGCATTGATGCCTCGCCCTGCCAGAACTCATTCGGTGCAGCACAAAAGTGCAAGTGTACCCCAACTCACTCAAGTGCACGTTCATGCACATCTCAAGATGCGCAGCAACAAAGTCTTTTGTCTAGACGCATCAAGTTGATTGCCTCAATACTGATGGTGCGCAATTACAAGATTTGTGTAACACATTTGCACTGGTTCGCATTGTACACAGAGGCAAGTCTTATAGGCTATATCGTAACGACGGAGTTAGTTTGTGAATTTAGTTTGTGAATTCCAGACACCAACACATACTTTAGATTAGTGTTTAAACTAGTTTAAATGGCTACGATTCTCTTGTAGCTTGCTTTTCTTTAAATTTCCCTTTTGTAAAAACATTATTTCAAGTAGGCATGTGCTAAAAATGTTGAAAATATGTTGAGTGTTGTTAATTTTAAAAATTTAAAAATTTAAGTGTTGCTAAACATTGCGACGTGTGTCGCTTATAACTATTAGCGAATCTAGAAATTTAACAAATCTTCAAAAATTAACAAATCTTAAAAATTAAAAAATCTACAAAAATTAACAAATCTTAAAAATTAACAAATCTACAAAAATTAACAATCCAAAAAGTTAACAAATCTACAAAAATTAACAAATCTAAAAAATTAACAAATCTACAAAAATTAACAAATAAAAAATTAAACAAATCTAAAAAAAAAAATCTACAAATCTAAAACAATTAACAAACCCACAAAAATTTACAAAATAAAAAAAATTAACCAATCTAAAAAATTAACAAATCTTAAAGATTAAAAAATAAAAACTCGCATTACTGATAGAATTAACGAAGTATAAAGAAAATTAAATAAATTAAGTCCTAAAATTCTATGCACATTAGTTAATTATGCACTAACTAAATTAGACCATTCCGGAATTTTTTAATACAGTTAATTAAATACACGAGCGATTCTAGAAAAGGAGACGAAATGCGCTAAACAACACAAAGCATCAAAGCTCGGATGTTGAGTAGGCTGGTCAAATGTATTTCAACTCGCATTTGTTCAAACATAGAGCCTGTTTCCGCACATACAACATACACATCTCCGTGATTTGATTGGTTTGTGTCAACATTCAACAATGTAGCTAAGTATCTCGTGTTGTGTTAGCAGTGGTGGTCCATAGCGTTACAGCTTGTTTGTAGATATGTCTGAATTAGCTGTTAGGCTATTTGGTTGATTGGACAAATACAAGTCTACAACACCTTAGAAGTCTACAGCACCTTAGAGAAGTCTAAAGCGCCTTAGAAGTCTACAGCACCTTAGAGAAGTCTAAAGCGCCTTAAAGAAGTCTACAGCACCTTAGAGAAGTCTAAAGCGCCTTAAAGAAGTCTACAACACCTTAGAAGTCTACAGCACCTTAGAGAAGTCTAAAGCGCCTTAGAAGTGTACAGCACCTTAAAGAAGTCTAAAGCACCTTAGAGAAGTCTACAGCACCTTAGAGAAGTGTACAGCACCTTAGAGAAGTGTACAGCACCTTAGAGAAGTCTACAGCACCTTAGAGAAGTGTACAGCATCTTAGAGAAGTGTACAGCACCTTAGAGAAGTGTACAGCACCTTAGAAAGGTCTACAGCACCTTAGAGAAGTGTACAGCACCTTAGAAAGGTCTACAGCACCTTAAAGAAGTCGACATGACCACAGAAAAATAAGTTCTAATTCAATAGACAGAAGATTTCACAACCCAACAATGAGCCTACAGTGGGTAGGATACACTGTGGATTAAAATGAAGGGTTCCCAGAAAGAACCGCAACGGAAAAAAGCGCAACGGAAAAAAGCGCAAATCAAAAAGCGCAACGGAAATAAGCGCACACGGAAAAAAGCGCAAAGAGAAAAAAGCGCACACAGAAAAAAGCGCAAAGAGAAAAAAGCGCAAATGGAAAAAAGCGCAAAGAGAAAAAAGCGCACACAGAAAAAAGCGCAAACAGAAAAAAGCGCAAACGGAAAAAAGCGCAAAGAGAAAAAAGCGCACACGGAAAAAAGCGCAAAGAGAAAAAAGCGCACACGGAAAAAAGCGCAAAGAGAAAAAAGCGCACACAGAAAAAAGCGCAAACAGAAAAAAGCGCAAACGGAAAAAAGCGCAAAGAGAAAAAAGCGCAAACGGAAAAAAGCGCAAACAGAAAAAAGCGCACACGGAAAAAAGCGCAAACGGAAAAAAGCGCAAACGGAAAAAAGCGCAAACAGAAAAAAGCGCAAACGGAAAAAAGCGCAAACAGAAAAAAGCGCACACAGAAAAAAGCGCAAACAGAAAAAAGCGCAAACGGAAAAAAGCGCAAACAGAAAAAAGCGCACACAGAAAAAAGCGCAAACGGAAAAAAAGCGCAAAAAGAGACAGAAAAATGCGCAACCAGAAAAAACACAAAGAAAAATGTGCAAAAGAGAAATTTAGCACAAAGACCATATGGACTAGATGACACATTTATACATGACTGTTAGGGCTGCTGTGAGAGTGTCGTGTTTGATCACGTGATCTACTACCATTTAAAGCGTACCACTACCATCTGCATTCCCATCACCACGATACAGGCGATAATCACTTTACACAATGCCTATTATTTTCTTGGTCAATAATTATTCAACTACTATTCTCGTATAAACATAAAACTATCGACATTACACGAAGTATCTTTCACATTCTCCCTAGTCCGAACTACCTAGCTTGCATACTATAACAACCCGTTCCTATGGCAAAACTTCACTCTCTTTCATCCGCGTCATCAAACATGCATTCGTCATATCTCTCGTAACAACATTCATTCGCACCAAAATAACAATTTTGTATTTAATATTTTTTCACATCATGACGCACCTACCTACCTACCTACTACCCACCTACCCACCTACCTACCTACCTACCTAACTACCCACCTACCCACTTACCCACTTGCCCACCTACCCACCTACCCGCCTACATACTTACCAAACTACCCACCAAAAAAGTATCGGCGAAGTTCGTAAGTTTCGTAAACTGTACTAGACATCTTTTTTTTTTTAATGAAAATTCATTGACATCATTGACATATGTTACATATATGTTACATTTTGCGACAACCTTAATTAGTGCGTTGGGCTTGTATGAAAACTCACTTCGAACTAACTCATTGTGTAAAGTGATTATCGCCTGTATCGTGGTGATGGGAATGCAGATCAAACACGACACTCTCACAGCAGCCCTAACAGTCATGTATAAATGTGTCATCTAGTCCATATGGTCTTTGTGCTAAATTTCTCTTTTGCACATTTTTCTTTGTGTTTTTTCTGGTTGCGCATTTTTCTGTTTCTGTTTGCGCTTTTTTCCGTTTGCGCTTTTTTCTGTGTGCGCTTTTTTCTGTTTGCGCTTTTTTCCGTTTGCGCTTTTTTCTGTTTGCGCTTTTTTCTGTGTGCGCTTTTTTCTGTTTGCGCTTTTTTCCGTTTGCGCTTTTTTCTGTTTGCGCTTTTTTCCGTTTGCGCTTTTTTCCGTTTGCGCTTTTTTCCGTGTGCGCTTTTTTCTGTTTGCGCTTTTTTCTGTGTGCGCTTTTTTCTGTTTGCGCTTTTTTCCGTTTGCGCTTTTTTCTGTTTGCGCTTTTTTCTGTGTGCGCTTTTTTCTGTTTGCGCTTTTTTCCGTTTGCGCTTTTTTCTGTTTGCGCTTTTTTCCGTTTGCGCTTTTTTCCGTTTGCGCTTTTTTCCGTGTGCGCTTTTTTCTGTTTGCGCTTTTTTCCGTTTGCGCTTTTTTCTCTTTGCGCTTTTTTCCGTTTGCGCTTTTTTCTGTTTGCGCTTTTTTCTGTGTGCGCTTTTTTCTCTTTGCGCTTTTTTCCGTGTGCGCTTTTTTCTCTTTGCGCTTTTTTCCGTGTGCGCTTTTTTCTCTTTGCGCTTTTTTCCGTTTGCGCTTTTTTCTGTTTGCGCTTTTTTCTGTGTGCGCTTTTTTCTCTTTGCGCTTTTTTCCATTTGCGCTTTTTTCTCTTTGCGCTTTTTTCTGTGTGCGCTTTTTTCTCTTTGCGCTTTTTTCCGTGTGCGCTTATTTCCGTTGCGCTTTTTGATTTGCGCTTTTTTCCGTTGCGCTTTTTTCCGTTGCGGTTCTTTCCGGCCACCAAAATGAAGGCTACCCACGGGGTAGGGTAGACAGTGCAGAGGCGTAGCGAGGGGGGACATATGTCCCCGGGCGCCGACCTTAAGGGGCGCCAAAATGGGTTGGAAAAACAAATTGAAAGTTTGAAAGGGGGTGCAAGTCGAAAGTCTGAGTGGCGGGGGGGGGGGGGGTGCAAATCGAAAGTTTGTCCCCGGGTGTCGGGAAGGGTCGCTACGCCTCTGAGACAGTGGATTAAAATGAAGGCTACAATGGTCTGTACTAAAGCCAGGCGATGAAAACAGAACATGAGGAGAAGAGAATACAGTTGTTAGTTAATGTGGCTCCTTGGTGATCTGTTGAACTCAGTAGGTGGATATCGATCTCATCACTCGGGGGGGGGGGGGGATGGGGTGAAGGGGTAGAGGTGTATAGTGAGTTGGGTAACTGACCTGCCCTAGTGCGATCCAACATTTACGTTGACCATCCAGAAAATAATTATGTACAAAATGTTGAATATTACTTATATACGCACTCGCGTTTGTTTGCTTTTCTACTAAAAGCAATTCTTTAGATTAAATAAATCATTAAGTATCCACAACTTTAATTTCGATCAATATTTTAATATTTTTTTTTTAAATTTATCATATTGATATCGAATGCCACATGCTATTATTACCAGGGATCTCATATTTTAATAATGAGGTATTATATATGGTAACATTTTTTGAAATTGTTGGAAACACCTACTTAGCAGATAGTTGATTAGAAACTTTCCCTTGTTTGTAAATTTACTTTCTACTTTTGTCTTGGTTTTCTTTTAAAACTAGAACAAAAAATATATAATATCAACAAAACAAAAAATAACATATAAGCAATACTTTAAACTCTTTAATTATCATGTGTAAAAAAATATAAATCAATGACTTTCTTGCTATATTTCCTCGCTTTAGAATATTTCTATGTTTGAAACAATCAATTGGAAACATTTAGGACTATTTCCCTTGGTTATTTCAAACTTACTATATAATAATAGCTATAAGTAGATATTCATTTTCACTATAGAATGGCTCTAAATATGCTCAAAATTAAGTTGCGTGTAAGATTATTTAATTATATATATATATATATATATATATATATATATATATATATATATATATATATATATATATATATATATATATATATATATATATATATATATATATATATATATATGACACCTCTTTCATTGGATATGTGAACACGTGTGTGTAGACATTCCACATGACTTCAGCCACTCCTTGCAATAATATTATAAAACCAGTTTACCACAAGCAGCCCGACAACCACTCCGCCACAAACATTCCGACAACCACATTACCACGAACAGTCTGACAACCACTTTTCCACAAACCGTCTGACAACCACATTACCACGAACAGTCTGACAACCACATTACCACGAACAGTCTGACAACCACTTTTCCACAAACAGTCTGACAACCACATTACCACGAACAGTCTGACAACCACTCTACTTCAAGCAGTGCGTCAACAACATAACCACAAGAAGTGCGTCAACCCCTTTACCACAAGCAACCACATTACCACAAGAAGTCCGACAACCCCTTTACCACAAACAACCACATTACCACAAGCAGTGCGTCAACTCCTTTACCACAAGCAACCCCTTTACCACAAGCAACGCCTTTACCACAAGCAACCACTTTACCACAAGCAACCACTTTACCACAAGCAACCCCTTTACCACAAGCAACCACTTTACCACAAGCAGTGCGTCAACCCCTTTACCACAAGCAACCCCTTTACCACAAGCAACCACTTTACCACAAGCAACCACTTTACAACTCCCCATGTCTTTGAGCCTTGGGAAAACAGGCCGCCATTGATTGGTCTGTTTAAACTAACGAACCGGGCAGGGGGCGCCACGGGCAGGGGCCATCGGGGCCCTGTTGTCTCATTCTGAGATAAGCAATCTGGCATCCGGTGAGGCTGGCACTGTCAGACTCCATTAGGGGCTCGGGCACAATGGGGCACCAAACGGAGCAATGGGAGACGGCTAATGCTGCCATCTTGCGGGCGAATGGGAAAATATCTTTATCAAAACAACTAGATATTTCAGCGTCTTGCTAACTATTTTGTTTCTGTATCTATAGATTCTTAGTACGACAAGAGAATCTTGACATTGCATCTATGGTTGGAATATAAGACAAACTCATATGTAAAAAGAAAGGTTTAGTAGGTCTTGTGTTAAATGTACCCATAAGACAAGATGTCCCACAGGGCAGGCGATGTAGAGTTATGTTTCTTTGATCTAGCATAATAATATGAGGAGAATTGTGGTCATCTATCTTTACTTTTTTCGAGTGAAGTCGTTGCCCATTGAATATGGATACAATCAAACTTGAACTCAAGTCTCCAAAAGCGACAATCGTGAGTTCTACCTTTCGACCGTTCCTATGATGAGTTATTTTACATTAAGTCAAGAAATCCTTAAAAACATGTCAGAAATACTAGCTGAAGCCATTTCACCAGCTAACAACGGCCAGACACTATTGCTGCAGCTATAACCCCAGCAAACGACGATCGAAGAAGCCATAAAAGGAAAGCGTACAGTGTTGACACATTCGTCACTGAAATCTTTCAGCCAATCAGCACTTCATGTTTCTGTCACGTGGCGACGCCATTACGTCATCGACTGCTATTTTATTATTTACATCAAATATTGGTCATCGACTACTTTTTACACTTTTTTTTTTAAACTTGCTTTTTTATAACTCTAACACACTAAAAGCTACAAAAACTCAAACTTCATGTTTTATTATTGGTGCCATTTTCAAATTACTACTATTGCCGTTTGTGCATCAATGACCGCATATTCTCATATTCTTAACATTTTTATATGTAGATCATCCAACAGCATCTCAGTACTTTCTTGGTAAATTTTGAACTGATCTCAGCTGTTTTTATTTGAACTAGTGATCGTGACCAATATATCACCCTCAGAGGGACATAAAATAATCTTGTCTGAACTTTGGTGAAAATGATATTTATAAAGTAGCGATTTAGTCAATGATAAAGTGGATGAAAATACGTGAATATTTTATGTGTCTCACACACAGAGTCCCTGTAGGGCGGGGATGATTTGGTTGGTTATGTGTGCGGGGGTGTGTGTATGGGGGGGGGGGGGAGAGGTGTAGTACCACGTGACACCTAGGATGAGTGTAATTTTGTAAGACTCAGTGATCTTCTTCTTCTTTATAATTTAATATTTTCTATGAAAGAAGAGTTTG
Organism: Physella acuta; assembly: GCF_028476545.2. Lineage (NCBI taxonomy): Eukaryota > Metazoa > Mollusca > Gastropoda > Physidae > Physella > Physella acuta. The sequence goes on from NW_026732917.1 coordinate 120,798, forward strand.
TAACGGATGAACTGCTTTTTAAAGTCTGTGATTTCTATGTTTTGAGCTGCGATGTGGAGTGGGTTAGAAATGGCCCACAACCAAAGGACAATGTTTAAAATTATTTTAAAAAATCTATGCTGCCATACAGGGTCTGCTAATGTTTAGCATCAATCTATTGTAGTGGAAGAATAAATTAGAGAATGTTCGTGGTCTTGTGATGAGAACGTAGTACGTCCTGAGGCAAATCAGTTGTTTTTTTTCGGTACCTGGCTTAATTTGGTGAAAGAAAAAATGACTTTACACGATTATACCTTTTTTTCTAGTCAGAATGTTCTCTTACACCCCCCCCCCCCCCCCTCCCAAATCCATCTCCATCCCCCCCCCCCCCCCCTAACATTCAATAGCCTCGTTAAGAAACACAAATCAAAAGCCTAAACATTTGTAGCTATCTTGTCTTTTTATCCTGTGTTTGTTTGCTTATCTGTTTGTACCTGCAGCTTGCCCATAATAATAATCATTTCTAGTAGGTCAATCAATCGTTTTTATATCATGTTTTTAGTTCTTTGTTACTGGAAATTAATACTTCAACAATCTCTAATTTTTCATCATCGTTTATTATTATTTAAACATTTTATTTTGGTTGCTGTTTGTCTATCGGCATGAAAAGTTTATGTAATCATACTCAATTTTTGAAAAAAAATCTTTTTAAAAATAATGCAAGCGATAAAATTATAGTTACATTTGTAAATATTAAAGCAGTTTTGGAACTATCGATTACACTCATTTTTATATTTTTGTATCAAGTATGAGCCGTTGAAAAGACGTTTAGAATTATTTTATCAATTCAAATATTTTCAAAAACTGCCATCAACTTCTCCTTGAAGTCAACCGGAATGGCCAGGGAGAGTAAAACAATGAAAGTCAGAACAATTGTTTTCCATGGTAAAAATACACAATAGTGATCTATGGTGTATAGCGCAGTATCGTATTTATATTAAATAATATAAAATCCCCTGTCACCACAATACCATGACTATGACTCTCCTTATCCAAATAAAAAATAAAAGTTGTTGCTAAATTACTATTACATTACAAGTAACGATTTCTTTTAATATTTCTAGCCTTAATGAAACCGGAAGTACTTTTGTACTTATTACACCAATATTATAAAATACTAGCCGTCCCGGCCAGGCCCTGCTCTGGCTTCTGTGAAAAACCTTCCTGTTAAAAAAACCTTCCTGTTAAAGACCATTACCTGTGTGTTTAGTAATCATCATAAACCCGGCATTGCCCACCCAACACCACAACCAACCAAAACCAAAACAACAAAACGCAAACATAACGCTAACACAATTACAAATACAAACGAAAACAAAAACCTAACAACAAACCCAACCATAACCACAAACACCAATACAAACACAAAGAAAAAACAAACAAAAAAGCAAACGAAAACAAAAACCTAACAACAAACCCAACCACAAACACCAATACCAACAAAAAAAAAAAAAAAAACAACGAAAAAGCAAACGAAAACAAACCAAATTCAAACGCAAAACCAACCAAAAACACAAATACAAACCCAAAAAAAAAAAAAAACACAAACAAAAACGAAAAAAGAAAGAACAAAAACGAACCAAATCAAAACGCAACCACTAACGCAAACCCACCTAAACACAAAGAAAACACTAACGCGAACATAAACGCCCGGGGCGGAATCACCTGTTTTAGCTTAATGAACGACTATAGTACCCCAACTTATTCATAGTCTTTTGCACTCACTTAAACGAACGCGCCTGTTTCAATTTGATGAACAATTTTAATACTCCAAGCTTATCCGTAAAATACCTACAACATTTGCACTTGATCAATCCCCGCTAATTATGTAATTATTTTTTTTCCCAACACCAAAACAAAGTAATTAAAAAGTAAATTATTTTCACGGAATGCAATGGGTTTATAAAGGGAAGTAATTGTGTTTTTCCTAATTTATCAAAGGGAAGTAAGTGCTATAGGACTAAATAAAGACATAATTAGAATTTTTGTAAAAGATGATATTTTTTTTAAAACTTGTGTTTAATGAACATGCCGACAATTATTACTGTAATTTGAAAAATGAAAATTATTTCCCAACACTTTCAATAGTAATTTTTTAGCTCATAAATTTAGACAAATGCGCACGATAATTTTCTAACACTTAAATTCGTACAATTCCAACGATATACAAATGCATTACATACAGAACTGAGCTTTATATATTAGATTCAATTTTGTTTAAAAGATATGTTTTTTGGCAACACAAATAAGAACCATTTGGAACCAGCTTTTCAAGACTATTGTGTTATATTGGAACAACACCCAGCACTTGCCCAACATTTCGCTCACCACACCTACACATACAGAGAACCGGATGTACTTCTAACAGAGAGAAAATCTCAGATATCCAATATGGCGTCAGGGCCTAAGATTTATTTACCAGCATTGTTTACTGGGGGGTGCTGCAAGTTTAATTTCAAGCAGATGATTATAAGATTCGGATAAAAAAAGAATGCTTTGTCTTTAGGGTAGAAAAAAAATGGCTTTTGAAGTATAGAAAAAAAATGACATTTTTCGCAATCGACTTTCTTGAAATGTTAGGCAAAGGCTTTGTTCACGAAGGATTAGGCGAGCAATGGGTAAATAGATTAGTTGGTTAATTTTCAACCCGGGGATTGCGTGTTTATGTGAGAAGGTTAAGGGTTAGGTTTCGTATTGAAGTTGTTTTTAGTCTGTGTACATCTGTCGACGTAGTGGAAGTAGAGTTTATCTGGTTTAGTGGCCACTTTCAGAATACACACAAACTGACACACATACACTTATATATGTTATATATGTATGTATTCAGCTATATATATATATATATATATATATATATATATATATATATATATATATATATATATATATATATATATATTTATATATATATATATATATATATATATATATATATATATATATATATATATATATGTATGTGGGTATATATATATATACTTAATATATATATATATATATATATATATATATATATATATATATATATATATATATATATATATATATATATATATATATATATATATATATATATATATATATATATATATATATATATATATATATATATATATATATATATATATATATATATATATATATATATATATATATTTATATATATATATATATATATATATATATATATATATATATATATATATATATATATATATATATATATATATATATATATATATATATATATATATATATATATATATATACATATAATGTCACTCTTTGCGGAAACCGTATCTTTAAATAGGATATCTGAGTCTAGAAGAAGTCCCGACCCCCTTAAATCATTACACTAATGCGTTCTGCTACTATTCTATCGATTCTAGACCCTGACTCTGGCTGTTATCACTCCCCCCCCCACCCGCACCCCGACACCACTAATCAAACACAGACAGTAAGACAACCCACCCCCACCCACTACCCCACCCACCCCCATACACAGACGACTGCTATTGAAGAATGTTCATTTAATTAAACGTGGGGAGACGGCCCAAGATTTTTGTCGGCGCTTCTTGAATATGTTTGATGTCAGAATGACTTTTACTATTTCCTGGGGATGTGCATGGTCGAAGATTGATAGACCCAGGGGTTTAGAGGTGGGGGTGGGGGTGGGTATGGTGAGGTTATGAATAGATCTTGTAAAAATAAAGTCGAACTGGTCGTATGAAGAAATAAAATGTAAACCCAGGTTTTTAACTGAATGTTTAATACGCAATTCTATGGTACAAGGTTGTCCAAAATATAGGGTACCATAAGTAATAAGGATTCGTTTGGGCAATGACATCTCAAGTCGGAGTCATCCAAAAATTCCATCCCCACCCCCTCTCTCAGAGTTTCTTCCAGGCATCTCATCAGAGGGAGCGGGATGGGGGCAGAGTCTTCCGAAGAAAATGTACCGCCCCCCCCCCCCCCGAACAAAATGGAATTTATATAGAAAAAATATATTTTTACGTGTGTCCTCCTCACCCCTCGGAAAATTTAATCCCCCCCCCCCCCACTCGGAGAAAAAAGTCTGAAAGAAACACCACTGCCCTCTCCTACCATCATCCCGGGTTTCGTATGACAACTGACAACATATGACATGTATCTATGACAACTGACAACATATGACATGTATCTATGACAACTGACAACATATGACATGTATCTATGACAACTGACAACATATGACATGTATCTATGACAACTGACGACATATGACAAGTATCTATGAAAACTGTCAATATTTGAGATGCATCTATGACAACTGACAACGTATGTCAAGTATCTATGACAGCTGCCAATATATGACATGTATCTATGACAACTGCCAACATATGACATGTATCTGACATAGCACTTTGTGAACCTTCGTATAACTGACTGTTATTTTTATCAAGCATGAAGCTACAAATGGGTAATTTATTAATTACTCAGATCAAAGACAACATGTAAGAAACGTCGAATTAAAGCCTTTTTGTTTTTATCAAATCAATTATTTAATCTGGTCTTCTGTGTACGCGGCGCCAGCACGATAGTGTAAAGGGGGGTCAGATGTGGACGCCCGCGAGATTAACAGGGGTTGTCTGCGTACGCCAATGTTCATATTATGACTTTAAACAAAATTATTTAAACACTGTTATCAATGATTTATTGTTCTGTCCACTTTTGATAATGTTTATTAAATTCATCTGTGAAAAAAAAATCATAAAATAATTACTAAAATAATTCAAAGATTAATCTGAATTATCGCCCCTTTCATGATAAAGTAAATGCTTACTTTCTAACATTCCAGCGAAAACACATTTTATCATAATTCGGTTTCTTTACTTTCAAAACTGCTACTTTGAATTTTGTTATTATTTTTTTGGCATCGTGTTAAATCTACCAGGAGCGGTGCTAACACAATTTGATGAAGCGTGAACAGCCAGGCGCCATCGTTTCATCTGCACACACCGTGGACCCAACTCATGATGTAAACCAACCGTCTATCACATCCATGCTATCAGCGGCAGGCGCATGCGCGGCAGGGTTAAAACTCAGGCGGGGATACTTGGACACGGGTACTCTGGACCCGATAACCCCGGAATTATCTTAGCCGACTCCCCAGAGGGGGGCGCCCTGTCATATTTAGCCGTTTTTTTACGGCTCCCTCCGGTTACGCAAGCGATTTTCAGAGCGGAAACTGACGCTGAGTAGCCGCCCCTGAATACTGATTATACAATGATAAGTTTTCGTCTCCCTGTCAGAACCCCCCCCCCCCCTTTCTTATCTAGGGCCGGGGAGGGGGGGGGGGGTTACAGTTTCACCTTACAAGTAAAAATTAGCCAACGTTTAATAAAAGCCCAAGGATTCTAGTTTCTCTGTTAGATGATCGCCCCTGAATTTTGATTAAAATCATTTTAGCATAGAATATGTTGAAAGGTTACCATCCAAACAGCCCTAAGTAATCATGTTGTATGACATGTATCCTGGTCTTCAGTGTATCATAGTATCCTGGCTATTCATCCTATATTATATTTTCTATTTTACCTACACATTTTACGTTTATCAGACGGATATTGTTATAATAACACAGTGGCCGTTAGTAATAGATATTGTTATAAGTTGGCTATTAAACTATAGATATTGCTATTATAGTCATTTGACCACTGTATCCTACATTTTGTAACAACAATAGCTTGGCAATTCAATTAAAGATATTCTTATAATATTACATTGGGCAGTGCACCAGTAAATCCTATTGTTCCTGTGTTAAGCTGATCATCAAATTTCGGATGTTGTTTCGGCATTAATACCATCCGGAGAAAGAGGAAATACACCCCAACGTCTATATTACCCAGCATGCTCTATAAATCTTAGCACACACACGGCCCCCACACAGATAACGCACAAGCTGGTTATTAGAAATTATTCGTGTTTTTTTTTTTTTTTTTTTTTTTTTTTTTTTTTTTTGCAATAATCCATTAAAGCATGATTTACGTTCCGCGTTGCGAAAATAAATCGGTCTGGCTGAAGATGCTGATATTATCGTTGCTCAAGTCTTCTGTGATTTTGTTTTACGTTTTCTTTTTTTTTTTTTTTTTTCTAAGCACAGTCGTGTCTTGTTTATTTGATTATAAATGAAATATCTTACTTGTGATAAATAATATAATAATAAAAACAATAAAGAATTGCGATGTTAAACGGATTTCAGCCATTGTGACGACCTTGGTTGTATTAAATAGATTTGGACATTTTTTTTACTGTTAATTTTTTCTTGTCACTGGATGATCTTTACGATATAGGCCTACACGCGCTGAATGTGTAGTGTGTTGTTTAAGCATTTCAAATCTTCACGATATACACCCGCTGAATGTGTAGTGTGTTGTTTAAGCATTTTAAATCTTCACGATACACACGCTTTTAGTGTGCACAATAAATGCGTTTGATGTGCTAGGTTGTGTTTAAACGCATCAACGTTAGATAGGATGTTATTGACTAACAAGGAGCAGAGATGTGTTAAGATAATTAAACACAGCCCACATACGGTAGGGAAATTATGCAACAGCTAAGTTAGGCATCTAACCTAAAGGCAAGTTTGTTACATTTAGGCAAAATAAAATTATGTCACAGCTACCCTAAGGCGCCTAACCTAAAGTAAATTATGTTACAATTAGGCTACAGTAACTTATGTTACAATTAGGCTAAAGTAACTTATGTTTCAATTAGGCTACAGTAACTTATGTTACAATTAGGCTAAAGTAAATTATGTTAAATCAGGCTAAAATAAATTATGTTATAGCTACGATAAAACGTCTAACCTAAGGTAAGTTGCGTCACTACTGCTGTAAAGAAAACTTGTTAATTCCAGGCCAGATTATTTTGTCACCATAGTTCGTCCAACTGTAGATCTTTGCATGCAACTATCCCACTTGTTGTTTGCAAAAACATTCCCCATCCCCTACCAATAAAGTTACTGGTGAAATCTTCTAGTAAAACAACATCACGTAGTTGAAATCAAACAACCCAACATTTCGCTTTTATCTCAATTACCCGCACTTTTAAATATTTCATTTGCTTATTTTTATGTTTAATTAACTTTCATTTCTTTATTATCGGTAGCATACAATATTATTGTTTTAAATATGTATTTCGCCTCTGAGTTTTAGCATTTTATTGCTCATTAGATGTTGTATTTGGCTAAAGTTCGCAACCTTTAAACCTTGAATAATTAATTAATTAATTAATTACATCGTCACTTAGTAAAAATATATAGTTGGATTTTTAGCTAAGCGGACAATTATAATGTTGCTAGTGGATTGTGGTTCTAAGTTATGTTATAATCATAAGTCCAACAATACGACCGTGTGTCTCAAGCTACTAACGGTGATTCGGTTTACGAACTAAAGATTTTTTCCTAAGTTTAGATATTGTGAAGACAACGAGGAAGAAGGCTTGCCTAAAATCCATATGTCGACTGACTTCCAATGGATTTATTGTATGCACTGTCGGTTAAAGTAGGCCTAAGTATATTCTTATGTACTTACTGATGTAAGCCGGGGATGACAATTTATTCAAATCGATATCGCTAAGATAAATGTTTCTGCTAATCGCAGAATGCGATCTATACTGGGTGTAAGAGCAAACACACCCGCCCTTCCTAATGTATCGACTGTCAGTAATTCAGCTGTGACATGACAGTCAACATGACAGCTGTGACATTGACGGTCAACATGACAGCTGTGATATTGACAGTCAACATGACATCTGTGATATTGACCGTCAACATGACATCTGTGATATGGACAGTCAACATGACAGCTTTGACATGACAGTCAACATGACAGTTGTGATACTGCCAGTCAGCTGAGACAATGACAATCAGCAAGGTAACTGTGACACTAACAGCCAACAAGCTAATAGTGACAAGGCAATCAACAACACAGTTATGATACTGACAGTCAACAAGACAGTTGTGAGACTAACAATCAACAAATCAGTAAAAACGTTTTTACAAATTCAAGGAGTGCCCCTGCATTAGGGCCAGCAAAAACTGACCAATAACCATAGAACGCTCCGTAGAACGCTCCGTAGAACGCCCCATAGAATGCCCCGTAGAATGCCCCGTAGAACGCTCCGTAGTACACCTCGTAGAACGCCCCTTTGAACGCCCTGTTAGAACGCCCTGTAGAACACCCCGTAGAACGCCCGTACAACGCCCCGTAAAACACTCCGTAAAACACTCCGTAAAACACTCCGTAAAACACTCCGTAGAACGCCCCTTTGAACGCCCCGTAGAACGCCCCGTAGAACGTCCATCTCACTGCTCATTGAAGCCTCGATCCATCTTCGTCTCCCTTGTCATTACTGGAGCACCAAGCGAGGGAAATAGTTTGAAAATTGGACAAGTTATTTCAACTTGTCATTTTTAATTGCTGCTGGCTGAAACAGGGGAGAGAACCCAAAACCCTACCTAAAGGGGATAATTGTTAAAACTGGAGTAGCCGTTCTTGTTGGAGTTTCTTTTAGCGGTTAGTGCGGATTGGCCTAGTCGAGATCGTGTTAGCTTAAAGACACTTTCACCCTGATCAGGGCCGGCGCTACCTATAGGGCGAACTAGGCGGTCGCCTTGGGCGCCATCCCCATGGGGGCGCAAAATGTTTAATCGATATTATCAAAAAGTACCTAATAATTAATAACTTTTATGAAAGAGTAGCGATCTATTTCGGCACCAAGGACGAAATATCAATTTTGCAACCCCATCCCAATATTATGTCTATAGGCCTATATTTATTCGCGATGGTGAAAATGCAACCCCTCATCCCTAATTTGGAAAGGTCGGGGCGCTTTTTACCAGTTACTTTGCCTTTTTAATTTGGTGGCACATAATTGATGTAGAAAACGATTAAATAAGTTCGTTATTTAAATTTCGAACAATTCAAACGGTTATTTAATTTTAATAGTGCTTGTAAGTCTCGTTTTCTCTGGCTTTAAATTAGAAATCTGTCCTGGTGTACATAGTTTTGTAATGATGGGGTGTTCAAAGTATTGTACTTGTTTGGTGAGTTTTGATGAATCGTTTAGATTTGGGAGTAACGGCGGAAGGCTGTTGCAGATATGGTTTCGTAAGTATAAAGTATCGAAGTGTTAAAGTGTTATAATTTGTATTCGGCTATTTTGTTGTTGTACATCTATTGATATTTAAATCTGATTGGTAATAGAGAAATGAGAATCCAGATGATAAAGTATCGTAGTTCTGAAGTATTGATTCTTGTGTTATTAAGGTATCGAATTATATTGACTGTTTAAAGTGTAGTAGTAGGTCCGGTTAAATCATTGTTGATTGGGATTACCGTTTGGTGAAGTTAAACGAGTTGGTGTCGTAGTTATGGAACATCGAGTCTAGTTATGTTTAGGTATCGAAGTTTGATATATGTTGTAAAATGTAGTAGAGTATATTGAGTAGTCAAGTTTATCGTAAGTTAGATTATTTCAGTTCAATACGGAACACACTACAAAGAAAGATGGGCGTTCTCTAGTTGAAAAATCTTTAGTTTTTTTAGCAATCTATATTACCACTCTTAAATTATTAATGTATAATATTAAATAGGATGGAATTTATAATTATATCTAACCGTAAACTTTTTGTTTTTTTCATATTATACATTTTTTTATATTTAATCAATAATTCCAGCAATTTCTAGAACAGTTACCCGTGTTTGAGTTTTTGCCCTTTATTTAAGGGATCCAAAATTTTAAAAATTAGCGTAGATCTATATTCTCTTATACAATTTAAAGTATGTCATCGTAATTGGATAGAAGTATGCTATAATAAAGCTACCGTTTTTAGACTTTCAAACAAAACCTACAGTTAAGTATTCAATTGGTAAAATATATTGTTTTTACAAGGTTACATAGGTAATATAAAAGATTTATTATAATTATTACGTAATAAAATTTAGAGTGTTTTATTGTGTTTTTCAAGCATGTCTCAATTACACTTGGTTATTTTAGCGATTCTTGTGAAAATCATTTCCCTTGAATAAAATTTTGGTATTTGCATTTTCTAATGGGAGATAATTCGTTGCTTAACTTTACATTCATTTCAAATTCCTGCACTTTAGGTTGACCGCTTGCATATTAAAACAACTTTAAGTTATTATTTGCTATTGTAAAAATTATATAGAGCTTTTAAGTTCTAAACAAAATAGTTTGGTAGGTTTTTTTAGTTGAAAAACAATTACATCAGTAGCCGTTACAGATTGCAATACTTAATGTTAGTAGATATGCAGTCTTAGTCGTAAATTAAACATCTAATTAGTTATCTTTTCATATTTTTCACCCCCTCCTAAAGGATTCATATATAACAATTTTAGGCTGGAATCTATATTATTTATAACCTTTTATTTTTCAAAAACCGAAAAGTCGTTACATAATCACACAATATAGACATTTTACAATTATAACTAAAGACAGTCAAGCTTAAAACAGGTAAGTTCCGTTTTGGAACTCACCTTGGGAGGACTGTAGGGAGCCCAACACTACAAGAACTTTTTTGATTCAGTGTTTTTTTTTCCAGACTTTTTTCTCTCGGGAGGGGGGAAGGGAAGCATTTAAAATTTTCAAAGGGGGTGGGGGGGGGGGGGGGCAAGGAGGGGGGGGGGCTATGTTGTAGAGTACAAAGTAGACTCGTGCACTTAGCAACACGTTCAATAAAATGTGATTACGCTTGCAAACTGGAATTGAAGGAATTAGTTCAAACTTTTGAGAACAAAGGAGGCAAGTAAAATTAGATTTTTAATGTCTACTTATAACATGTATGAAATTGATAATAAATTAATATGTCACTTTTAATTAATTGTTTTCTTGTACATATGTTTTAGTAATTAATTTATGTGAAAGGGGGCGTTTTAATAAGTTTTGCCTAGGGCGCTAAATAACCTGGCGCCGGCACTGACCCTGATGTGTGATCGAAAACTAGCGACGGGGGGGGGGGGGGGGTGATAGAAAAAGCTTAACGCTGTTACTCAATGTTTTAATTTGATGCTTTTTGTGGTTTTGATTGTTGGTGATAGTTATTTTAGCATTGGAGACACATTTTAAAAGTCTTATTGCAGGATAACCACCCACATCTTTAAGTAAACGTACTCGGCCTGACATTTTTGTGGGAAATACAACTATGTGTATGTGATATGTTCGATACAGTTTTTAAAATACTTTGTTTAAAAAAAAATGTTTGTGTTAATATCAAGAATTAAGGAATACATTTCAATTAATTGTTATTTTTTTTGTTTTACTTGTTACGTCACAATGATTCGTGCTACCGGAAATGACGTCACTCTACCCTTCCCCCCACCCTCACCTCCACCCTCACCCCCACCCCCACCAGGATTAAACCACCCTATATGTGACGTTTTGAATACACGCGAATCACATGTTTCCTGATCTGTCCCATCGATCTCTGCCACATCTATTAGGCCAATCAAGATGGCGGGGTGCGGGGGGGGGGGGGGGGAAGGGAGGGGATTCTGAGATACCCTTCCCCCCTCCATTAAACAATTCGTTTGAGTTGCATTAGGACTTCAAATATTGAGACGACCGCTCACATAAAGCTAGGGTTAACTTAAACACAATTAGATTAAACGCGTGCGGGGGGGGGGGGGGGGGGGAATTTTTAACACACCAGCGTTGAAACGGTCTGGTTGTGCGTGTGTTGATGTTACTTCAGGGATCCTCATGTTCTTGTACTGTTGCTACATCAGGGATCCTCATGTTCCTGTACCGTTGCTACATCAGGGATCCTCATGTTCCTGTACCGTTGCTACATCAGGGATCCTCATGTTCTTGTACCGTTGCTACATCAGGGATCCTCATGTTCTTGTACCGTTGCTACATCAGGGATCCTCATGTTCTTGTACCGTTGCTACATCAGGGATCCTCATGTTCCTGTACCGTTGCTACATCAGGGATCCTCGTGTTCTTGTACTGTTGCTACATCAGGGATCCTCATATTCTTGTACTGTTGCTACATCAGGGATCCTCATGTTCCTGTACCATTGCTACACCAAGGGTCCTCATGTTCTTGTACCGTTGCTACATCAGGGATCCTCATGTTCCTGTACCATTGCTACACCAAGGGTCCTCATGTTCTTGTACCGTTGCTACATCAGGGATCCTCATGTTCCTGTACCATTGCTACACCAAGGGTCCTCATGTTCTTGTACCGTTGCTACATCAGGGATCCTCATGTTCCTGTACCATTGCTACACCAAGGGTCCTCATGTTCTTGTACCGTTGCTACATCAGGGATCCTCATGTTCCTGTACCATTGCTACACCAAGGGTCCTCATGTTCTTGTACCGTTGCTACATCAGGGATCCTCATGTTCCTGTACCATTGCTACACCAAGGGGCTTCATGTTATTGTAACGTTATTACATTACTGTTTCTGATCTTTTCATTACGCTGTTTTATAATTGTTTCTGATGTGTATATTTTTAATTGGTTGATTTTTACTTCCTTGTATACGAAGTATAGAGGAAGTATTGTAATCGTGCAAAAAATCGAAGTCGAGATTTTCACAAAACTCGACGTTTTACACCTCCCTCAGTCGGAAAAACATAGTTTTGCAATTTTGTCAGTATGTCTGTGTATGTGTGTGTGTGTATCTGTGTGTCCGTGAACCTGATAACTTGAGTACCGTTACATCTATGTTGATGAAATTTCATATATAAGTATTATATCAAATTTGTAGTTCTGTATCAACTTTGCAGCGATTTCCGATAACTGGAAGTTGAACTTATACTACAATTTTGTTTTTCTTAAAAAGCCTATAACTTAAGTATTGTTTGTGATAGATAAAAGAAATTTCACATGTAAGTAAAAGATCTAATTCTCTGCCTCCTGTCAAATAAGATTTATAAAGTACAAAAATTCCACACTATTATACAGATATTATTTGCCCTTCACTTAGTGTTCAACTCTTTTTTTCTACGAGATTCTATTATATTTTAAAAAGTTTAAGTAATTAAAAATGGATTTAAAATCATGTCTATATCTCGTGTAAAATACATTGGAAGTAAAATACATTGGAATAAAAAAAACACGTTACACGGAAAAGGAATAAATGATTTATGGACAGAACAAAAAAAAAAACCATTTCGATATAAAAAATTTTACACACACAAACATACACAAACGCGCACAAACAAACACACACACACAAACACATTTACAAACACACATGCATACATGTTACATGTATATATATATATATATATATATATATATATATATATATATATATATATATATATATATATATATATATATATATATATATATATATATATATATATATATATATATATATATATGTGTGTGTGTGTGTGTGTGTGTGTATTATACAACCATAGTCAGAAGTGCCGGATATTGCCCTAGCAGCACTAAATATATTGATATAATTTCACCTAGTTACAAATGCATGACACATCACTTGTGTTTATCTTCTGTAACATTTAAGCCAATAAAACAACTGACAGTCACATCCTACACCACACAAGCCCCCACTACTTATGACGGTAGATCTCTGATCCCCTAATGTATCCACCATTCCTCCGCCTAATCCACCGACTGAGCCAAGTCCCACAGACTTCCCTGACAATGTCGCCCTCGTTATTCTCTCGGCTAAGATCATCGTTTAACCCCCACTGTGTGAGAGATGCCGGTCCATGTCATACATTATACATTCTGATGTCTTCTACAGATGGTGGCTCCAGATCGCTTCTCGCGAGACTTGGGCGAGACTTGAACGGGACTATCACGAGACTTGAAAGAGACTTGAACGGGACTATCACAAGACTTGAACGAGACTTGAACCATCTCGACGTGACGATCGGTGCCGTCACGTTTAGAGATTTCCTCCATTGGGGTTTGACACCCCCATTTAACGGTGAAGTTTAAAGTAGAGACTTCATAAAATGTTTAAACTACAGAATTAACTAATCTGGTTGACTAGACTAGATCAGTCTCACCTAGACCAAGGTGACAAGACTGACCCAGTTACAGAAAGTTGACAAGACTGTCTCGACTACACAAAGTTGACAAGACTGTCCTATTTACACAAAGTTGACAAGACTGTCCCAGCTACACAAAGTTGACAAGACTGTCTCGACTACACAAAGTTGACAAGACTGTCCCAGCTACGCTAAGTTAACAAGACTGTCTCACTTAGACACAGTTGACAAGACTGTCTCGGCTACACAAGAAGTTACAAGACAAGTAATTACTTCGTTACAGTTTGTATAAAAACTACATCTCTAGCTCAGGAACACAGTTTCAGTTTTAAGGCTTTTTCTTCTGTTCTCTCTTAAACACGCCACTTCATTAGCGAGGAATGCAATTATATTTCAATTAATTTAATGCAATCGAAAATAAACAATCGTTGATTAAAACAATTCCATGCAAACCTTATTACGGAGTTTTTGTTAAACAGTTTTATAGCAATTATTTCACGAATATCAATCAACAAGTGCTCGAATTTGGGTTAAACGTTTTTTTGTGTACACATCATTTGGCGTCCGACAACCGAGCGTTAAAAAAATGGGCGTTAAAAAATTGGGCGATGAACAAAAAATATCTTAAATTATAACTGTTGCATGTCCTACACTTGTGTTGTATTTGTTTTTAAATGTATTACAACAACTAATAGTTAAGTACATTTTTCGAACCTTACGGTCCATGTTGCAGATGAAGTAGAGTTTATCCGTTTTATTGACCTCGGCGTTTAAAAGGAATAAGGTAGTCAGTACTATGTTCAGTCTCCTTTACTGTCAGCAAACTGAGTCTAGTACTCCTCAGTAGACTCAAAACCGAGATCGAGACTTTCGGGTTAGTAGTCGAATGCTCCATCATTGTAACACACAAACCCTAGTTTAAGATAAGATTTTCTTTAATGTTATCTTGAAATATATTTCACCTTTTAGCTCGAAACTAAAATTTCAAATGCGTTATTCAATGCTGAGTTTAAAAAGTAGTTGATGTAATTCAATGCTTTAAGTATGCGTTCAATTCTTAATGTGCTACATTAATAACCATTGATGTCTTTACACTTTATAAAGCTAAAAGAAATTTTGGTTCATATATGAAACAAAATATTTGCAATTTCTTCCTTTAGCAACCTATCCAGCGATTATTAGAATAGTTCATTAATTCTATAACTTCCCATATGGTGACGTATTTTTCTGTCGCTGATTTTGTCTGTGACCGTTTTTTTTCTGTGTAGTCACTTAAGACTATCGCTCATTTTGTCACTCGTTGATTTTATCTGTAGGCCTTTTTGTCTGTTACCATTTTGTCTTTCGCCGTTTTTGTCTTTGTTGCCCTTTTATCTGTCGCCCATTATGTCTGCCGCCCATAATCCGTCTGCTCATAAACACATACAACATAACGCTGTATAAAAGTAAACTTACTCTCCTAAATATGCACTACTTTTTTCTCAAAGAATTCGAGCCCCCCCCCCCCCCCGCCCCACCCACCCACACACCATATCCGGTCAAGTCCCTACACGTCAATGACCAGACTTAGCAAGTCCACCAAGTTCAGATTTTTGAAAGGTCGTCAGCATTTTTTTTGTGTCTTACTTTGGTAAGGCTTTAGGTTTTACAAAAAACTAAAGCTTCAAAAACGAAGACAAATTGCCGAAACATAGCAGCGAGTAATTTCGGCCAAGCAAAATTAGTTTTAAAGTTTGCTGAGGTATGGGAGAAGGGGGTAAATAGGAGATGAGACTTCGGGGTGCGGGGGTGGTAAGGTTGGGTATGAGGGAGGATTTTGGGGGACGCCGGAATTAAGTTAAGTTTCCCATAAATAAACGGCTTGTAATGAGCTTAGCGTTTCCTGAGCTCAGAGAGCTTAGTACTAATCAGCGAGCTGATGCGTTATTGTTACATTTTTTTTTCACTGTGTGTGAGGGTATGAGTGTGGGTGGGTTGTGGTAGGGCGGTCATGTTTTCAGTCAGTGTGTGGTATGAACACGTAGGGTGGTATCTTCTTCTTCTGCGTTCT
Organism: Physella acuta; assembly: GCF_028476545.2. Lineage (NCBI taxonomy): Eukaryota > Metazoa > Mollusca > Gastropoda > Physidae > Physella > Physella acuta. The sequence continues at coordinate 136,925 of NW_026732917.1, forward strand.
TAATTTTAGTGTTGGAAGGGATTCCCTCCAACACAATGAAGTTTACGTGTCAACTGATTATGCGCCATTGAGGCCATTGATTTTAGCCTGCTTTTCTTTTTGGATTTGCTTCCATAGCCTTTGCCCAATCAAGAACAAACTTCAAGGCAGCAGTTGTTTGATTTTGGAGTTGTCTCTCCTAGAAGAGTAGCTGTCCCCAGCTAATGAGCCTCATCTGCCAGAGTAGGGTGGTATAAATGGTTAATGAAGTTGGGGGAGGTGGGTTGAGGTGGGTTCAGACATGAGGGGGTGGTGCATATATAATTAAAAGTGTGAGTGGGGGAGGATTGTGGTTTTAGTAAGGGGTACCGTGTGTGAGACCAAGCATCAACCACACAATACCCACACGCGTTTTCTCGCGATGACGTAATTAGCCCCCATCACGTGACCTTACCGTCCAACCGTGTGACGAAGACGCTGAGTTGTCTAATGTGGATCTGATGAGGTTATCCCCCCTCTCTGCAGGCAGAGACCATTAGGGTAGATGGCTTATTTCCGTCATTTCTCGAGAGAAATAATTTCATTTATTTTATTTGCTGGGGGTTTTCTACACGCCTAAAAAAACATACTCGTGTATCCCCGGGCGCTGAAACTATTTGACAAACTGCCCGACCCTGAAATAAGGGGGACGGGCAAATTATTCTATTTTAATTGCTCCTTTCAAATTATGTGTGTTTTTTTTTTAATATTTCATTGCGCAACGTGAATCTATGGTGAACGAACGAAAAAAAACTAGCCATTGGTTCTGTTTTTTTTTCTTTAATCAAACTTTACAAGCTGGATGTAATTATTTTTTTTTTTTACATTTGCATTGAAATTTTACAGTTGCCTTGGCTGGGGAATTATTTCCCCTGTAAGTGTAAATAGATTCTGTATGGATTCACTTTTAGAGTTATTTCCCTTATTTACAGATGAATTATTTTTATTTCTTTGTTTAAGGTCTTGTAGACTGTATGTTTTTTTGTTTTTTTTTTAGAGATAGACGTAAAAATATGTTCAAATATGAAGATGTAAAAAACCATGATTTATTGGCAACATGAACGATTTAAAGCTTTTTTTGCGTCTCTTGTTCGTGACTAATATATCCCATAAAACGGCGATTCATAATACACAATTATACAACATGTAGCGAGAGATTTGGAAAACAATTTCTCAACCAAATCAATTCAGGAAATATTGCTATACATGTCAAAGATAACTCGTGACTGGATTTCTTCAATTACCGCCCTTTATCGTCCCGTTTTTAGAAGCTGATTTCCTTAGATCAGAGCAACAGTGAATAGCGTGACAAGGCTAAAGGGAACTCCTTGCTGTTTCAGGTTCCAGGCTTCCAAAAGCCTCTGAGAAAAATGATATCAAGTTTTAGATAGAAAAAAATTGATTCTATTGGTAATTTGATTTTGCCAGATATTTCATGACACGTTTTTTTGGGAAGTGGCAATTTATGCCGGAAAAAATACCGGCTTTTGGGTCCTTAGACTGAGTGAAAACATGAGGAAGTGAGAAGTTCAATAGCCGGAAGAAGATATTGGCCGGTTTAGTTGAAATAATGCTACAGCACTGGTTGGTTGTTGGGATACAGGGTTTTACAAGAAGATGGTTGGGATACAGGGTTTTACAAGTAGATGGTTGGGATACAGGGTTTTACAAGTAGATGGTTGGGATACAGAGTTTTACAAGTAGATGGTTGGGATACAGAGTTTTACAAGTAGATGGTTGGGATACAAGGTTTCTGGTTAACTAGACGGTTGAGACTCAGAATTGTATACTAACTAGACGGTTTTGAGACACAGTTTTAGATTAGGGAGAAAGTTGGTATACCGTGTATGAGGCGGATGGCGAATGATACAGCGTTTTTCTGTAGCTGAGTACTGTCTAGCGCGCATGCCCTGGTCTTCTCTAAATACCAAGCTGACGCTCGATAGAACAAGCGCCATTGTATCTCTACGTTCAGTCGTTTGTTACCAGTGGCATTCGTCGATCTGACTTAATGGCTTCAAATTATGCAAAAGGTTGCTAATTCGTTCCGAATTCAACCAACTTATAATAAATATTGCAAATACGATGCCCATCTATAGTTGCCTATGCACAGTCAACACGATTTTTAGATTTTCTAAGCTAATACTGAAATGGTAGGCCTATATAGCAGGCATGATGATTCGTACGTTGGACATCAAATTATCATTTACCACATGGAGAAATAAATCCAAATAATAATTATTTTTTTTAAACACGAAAACGTGACAATGTAGGGAGTGTATATACTTCGATGTGAAACTATAACATGATTATATATATATATATATATATATATATATATATAGATATATATATATATATATATATATATATATATATATATATATATATATATATATATATATATATATATAATAGGACAATTTAAAAAATAATATCATATAGGACTATAGGAAGAGTAGAAATTTTACTCTGGTTTACTTACGAAACATTTGCTTATGTATAGATTTTCTATTTTGGAACTGCCATGCGTTAAGGTTCATAAGAAGTTCTATTTCAGACTTATCGAGACTAGCTTTGATTGCGTAACCACCAACGCCTACTGTCTTCGCTGGAGACTAGTTAGAGTGTCCGCTACAAATACCCACCCGACATACACGCCACTCTCCCCAGTACTAAGGACATATCCGTACATCCACATTGATAACATCAATACTAAGGACATATCCGTACATCCACATTGATAACATCAGTACTAAGGACATATCCGTACATCCACATTGATACCCTCGAGTGCAATAATTGCAGCATTCAGACCGAGCTCACCAAATTACTTTACATTCACTGGTCTCAGCTCTGGAACTTCCAGGGGTCACAGGTCAAACTATTGGTCGCCAGTTACTGACGGTGGAGCGGTATAAGGAGCCTTAGTCGATATTCGGCCTCGGATGATTTCTTGCCTGAGTTACCTCCCTGTTTCTATAAGCCCTTTATGGTCATTTGCTTCATAAATAATGACGGAGCACTACTTCCTAATGGAGCCGACTATATTGACAACACCCACTACGATTTTTTTTCTTTACGGTAGAGTAAGTCGTAAAACAGGGCCGGAGAATAAAGTCTCACTAAACTGCGGCAAATTAACGTTTTGGCGCGGGCGCTAAAGGAGAACTCTAAAACTTCTTTATTAATGCAGCTGTCTAGAGAGTTTGGGGCTGAGATGTGTAACTATGTTTCACGATCTAAAACTTCTTTATTAATGCAGCTGTCTAGAGAGTTTGGAGCTGAGATGTGTAACTATGTTTCACGATCTAAAACTTCTTTATTAATGCAGCTGTCTAGAGAGTTTGGGGCTGAGATGTGTAACTATGTTTCACGATCTAAAACGTCTTAATTAATGCAGCTGTCTAGAGAGTTTGGAGCTAAGATATGTAACTATGTTTCACGATCTAAAACTTCTTTATTAATGCAGCTGTCTAGAGAGTTTGGAGCTGAGATGTGTAACTATGTTTCACGATCTAAAACTTCTTTATTAATGCAGCTGTCTAGAGAGTTTGGTGCTGAGATGTGTAACTATGTTTCACGATCTAAAACTTCTTTATTAATGCAGCTGTCTAGAGAGTTTGGAGCTGAGATGTGTAACTATGTTTCACGATCTAAAACTTCTTTATTAATGCAGCTGTCTAGAGAGTTTGGTGCTGAGATGTGTAACTATGTTTCACGATCTAAAACTTCTTTATTAATGCAGCTGTCTAGAGAGTTTGGAGCTGAGATGTGTAACTATGTTTCACAACTCAGTGCTTTCTGGGCTGGTGTGTTATGTGTCGTCCTGCTAGGCACATTCTTTGTCTATTAAAAGTTAATCTAGGTGCCCTGGTCAGTCCTGGTCAGTTCTTGATAAAATCGATGCTAATTTTACTTGATATTTTATGCCTGCCAAAGCAAGTTTAATACATCTGCTCAACAGACTCTCTGAAAGTTGATTTTTTAAAATGTATAGCACTTTTCAAGAGTTTTTATTAAATTCTCACTGTGACCACTAACTCTAACACCAACTCACCTTTGATTGAATGACCCGTGTTAGTGGTTGTTATTTTCATTGAATAATGAACATCATCCCAAGCATCCTACAAATCATCAATGATGTACATTGTAAACCTCCTTACCTCCACCCCTCCACATTTCCCTTCCCTACACGCTTATCACCAAACACATGTTTGAACGAATATTAGTTCGTTGTATAATGTACACCTGACACATACACTACCCCACCCTCCCACCCCAAACCTTCACATCCTCCCACCCCACACCCTACACCTCCATGCCCTCACAGCACGGCACCCACACCTCTACATTCGCTCCACACAGACAAACCACCAAACACATTTTTAAGCGAGTATTCCTTTGTCGTGTGTTGTATAACTTCAAATCACCCCACAACACATCACACCACCAAAAACTGTTGTATACACACCAACACACCTCACCCTTTCCCTCCCCACCGCACACACAAACCACCAAAGACCATGTTTGAGTGAGTACTCCATTGTTGTACATTGTACACACCTCACCCTTTCCCTCCCCACCGCTAACACAAACCACCAAAGACCATGTTCGAGTGAGTACTCCATTGTTGTACATTGTACACACCTCACCCTTTCCCTCCCCACCGTTCACACAAACCACCAAAGACCATGTTCGAGTGAGTACTCCATTGTTGTACATTGTACACACCTCACCCTTTCCCTCCAAACCGTTCACACAAACCACCAAAGACCATGTTCGAGTGAGTACTCCATTGTTGTACATTGTACACCTCGTCCACGTCGCGAGTCCACGGCCCTTGTTAACAAGATCCCCACCCCCACCCCCACCGCCAGTCCCTCTAATAACATTTCTTATGTTATTAAGGCGAGTCCCGGGGCGACCGCTCCCAAATGTCAGTCACGGCTCCTGTCCCCACCCCAGGCCGGTCGGAACCCGACCCAGCGAGGAGATTACGAGCTAAGTGAAACATGCCAGGGGTACCGATCCCTCGGCGTGGATGATGATCATGTCATCTGATGACATGATGCCAAGGCTTAGAGATGGCATTGGGTGACATGACGTCCTTGCCAATTAGACATCAAATTGAATTTTTCTACCCCGAGACTAAAGATTTAGTCGGTGGAGTTGGGGCGACATTAAGCAATTATCTCCCCTCGTTGGCTTAATTTTCAACTTGTTAAGCAGCACTGCTAGTTTTTGATAATACTAAAACACAACACCACATAACATAATAAATCAATATTTTTTTGTTATGAAGTTCTATTTTTAGAATTATCAAGTTTTTATTGATAAACCCGTCATTGTTTTTCGTGAGATGTGTGTGACTTACTGAGGTAATCATCGTGTGTGATTAATTACATTTTAGCCCGAGGTCATTACGACAGTTGGCACACGACATTGAAATGACAAGAAAACCCCATTAAACTACAAACATAGAATTCAAACAGGCAATTAAGAACTTTTTTAAATTGGATTTATAAGGAGTTCATTTGACAGTTGTTTTATTTATTTCCTTGTTCGTTTTTAAAATATTTCTCAATTTCAGACGTGAGATTTAGCCTATACATTTTTATGACTTTTAAATGCACTACAAAAACAAATAAAACTATGACAAATAATTTTTTAAAAAAACAGTTTTTTTTTACGTACAAAGAAATTAAATGCGAAGTGAAGTATGTTGGTGAATTTAATTTAAAATCCAAATTATTTTTAAATGGAATCACCAACGAGAATTACGTAGGACCTTCAGGTACCGGCAGAATCACACAGGAGCTAAAATAACTCACTCGCAGAAGTTAAGGCTTTTCGAAGTAAAATATGTTTTAGGACTGTTCAATTTGGGCCGTTTATAACATGATCCAAATATGGCATGGACTGCTAGGGGGTCACATATATGTGGGACCAACTATATCATGGACTGCTAGGGGCCACCTATATGTGTGTCGAACTATATCATGGACTGCTATATGTGTGTGTATTAAAGTGCTGACTAAAGGCGTCTAGAAAATCACAAACCTCTTTTAACCTCATTCAATTATAAAAACCACAGAAGGAAATATATTCCAATTACAACATGTCTTAAATTTATATCGAATCTGGGCAAATAAAATTATTTAATTTCTCGCTTAATTTTGCCTTAAATGTCAACACTGGACCATATAGCCAGGATATGTAATCGGCTATCCGGGTGCTAAACTTTCTTATATAACGTAGATTCATGTTTTCAGCTAAGTCTTAATTAGCTTGGCCAATGATTACAATAATTATGTAAGAATTGCTTCCCCTTTATAGCTTTAGTTTTTTTTTTCTCAGGGAAGTTGCTTTCACAAACTGATTTTTTTTAAAATAATTTTTAAACCTATTTTCTATTTCTAAACTATTTCAGCTTCCGTGTAGAGAAGTCTTCCTAGTGGTCCATTTAAGAAAGTGAATTAAGTTGTTACTTTTAAGTGTTAGCTATTAAATAAATAATACAGTAACAAGCGTTACCTAATGGAGAGGGTGTAGGAAAACAAATGGACGAATTTGAAGTGTTCTTCACTTTAATTCTGGAGGCTTTTCCTGTCTTAAGGTCTAGTGGACGTCGGAAAGTAGCTCCGACTAGTCTTGTTCTCCGGCTAGAAGAGCGGCTAGACAGCGAGTTATGAATAGCTGACCTAGGATGCTGAGCGCGTCTACCGGAAGGAAATAACTCGACCGGTCATCCGTGGCAAGATGGACGGAAGGAAAAAAATTCAAGTCTTTTAACTCTAGGGATGGGGGGTGTGGTGGGGGATGTTATTTTCGGATGAGGAAACTAAAAGAAAAGGTGTGTTGTTTAAAATCGGGGAAGTGTTAGAGTACAGGCTGTTACATTGTTGTTGACGAGATGTGAGAACAGTTTTCTAAACATTCCCATAGAACATAGCGTGGTGAATAGGTTGGAGATATCATACAGCTGTTGAACACAGTAATACAGTAAAACACTTTATACCTTGGTTTGCTGAAATCAATGTTTAATATTAGCAGCAACGAGCTTTGGTGTTAAAGAAACATCTCGATAAAATATCACATGTCATATCCGTAGTCATATCCAGGGTGATATCTGGGTTTAGATCTAGAGAAGCGGTAATATTATTGAAAGCGTTTATAAAATGTGAAGTCTGAGAAAACAACCGGCCAAGTGCGTGCAAATGTCGGTGAAGTTCACGTTAATGTTAAAAAAACCGGTCATACTCTTGAAAATGTTGAAAGGCTGGTGATGTTTGTGAAAATGTTGAATGCCAAGCGATGTTTTTGGAAAAGTTGAAAGTCCGATGATGTCCGTAAACATATAGAAAGACCCGCGATGTTCGTAAAAATATTGTAACAGCCGGCATTGTCCGTGTAACTGTTTATTAAACTACCTGCACTCTCCAGTGTGTTCGATAAAAATGTTTGATCGTTGTGCCTGCTTTTCTAATCATCCAAAATACCTCCTCACACAGACAGAGTCGATATAGAATTACGTAACACCAACGCCTCCCTCTTTCACAAAAATCAATCCGCCCTTTTTTTCCCTCTAGTTATTAACACGACGCAGGTTTGGTTATTCTCGTGATAATGACTATATTTTGTTTACTTAAAATATTGAAAAAGTGGCTTAAACCCTAAGAACCGTCGGCTCATGTAGGAAGTGAGAAAATTGCAAGGTAGGCTTGCTTTTAAACGTTATTTGATATATATTTTTAAATGCCTTCTTAATTCATGTCTGATCTTCTGGTAGACAGAAAAGTCTACATTACCATTAAAGGTAATATAGCAAGTAAATTAGAAATAATGTGAGAACTAATGACAGCCGACAAGCAAGTTCACATGGTACTGTTAAAATACAAGCCCATATATATGTACCTCTACATATAAGTACCCCGATAAACGCGATTTTGAGATACGAGCAATCGAGCGAGGTAAAAATGTGCCTTTAAAATACGAGCAAACTTTGAGATACTAGAAACTAGATTTACCGCTTTAACTAAACAAAACCAGTGTATTTCACTGCCTTATCATTTATAATGTTATTTAACATTACTTGTATATATACACCTTTCTTATTAAAAAAAACACGTATCAAAAACAACTGGGTTGGCATTTTGTGGTCTTGTACGAATTAATGCAATTTCGCACAATTTCAATGGAGGAAATTGCTTTGAGATACGAGCACTTTGAGATACGAGCAATGTTACGGAACGAATTAAACTCGCATCTGGAGATACCACTTTGCATGTATATATAATCTTTTAATATTATAAAGGCTTAATTTCCACGTAAATAATTAAACAGAAAAGATTTTATCTTACAACACCCTAACCTGTCTTCGTGTGAAATGTGACGCTAACATCTCCACGTTCTCTTCCTGACCTTTGACCTCTGACGTACAACCTGGCCATCTGCAGACCAAATTTAATATCGTCCGTGTCGCCCTGTGTTAACTAGTTCATTGCTGGGGCTTTAAATACCCCTGAGGAAAACATGGCTTTTAGACCTCATATAAAGGCAATATATATATATATATATATATATATATATATATATATATATATATATATATATATATATATATATATATATATATATAAGTATAATATATGCCTGGTTAGTAGGTGCGGCCCATTTTCCCAGTTAGTGGGTGTGGCCTAGCTGTTTTCCTAGTTAATCGGTGTGGCCTAGCTTTTTGCATGGTTAGTGGCTGTGGCCCGGTTGCCTGGTTAGTGGGTGTGGCCTAGCTGTTTATCTGGCCTAGTGGGTGTGGTCTAGCTGTTTATCTGGTCTAGTGGGTGTGGTCTCGCTGTTTATCTGGCCAAGTGGGTGTGGCTAGCTGTTTGCCTGGTCTAGTGGGTGTGGCCTAGCTGTTTGCCTGGCTTAGTGGGTGTTGCCTAGCTGTTTGCCTGGCCTAGTGGGTGTGGCCTAGCTGCTTGCCTGGCCTATTGGGTGTGTCCTAGCTGTTTGCCTGGCCTAGTGGGTGTGGCCTAGCTGTTTGCTTGGCCTAGTGAGTGTTGCCTAGCTGTTTGCCTGGCCTAGTGGGTGTGGCCTAGCTGCTTGCCTGGCCTAGTGGGTGTGGCCTAGCTGTTTGCCTGGCCTAGTGAGTGCAGCCTAGCTGTTTATCTGGCCTAGTTGGTGTGGCCTATATGTCTACTGGTCAGCTTGACTTGCCTTCTCTACCTGAAACAGGAAGCTGAAACCCGGCATCTATCTAACAGGGACGAATTGTTTAGACAGGATAAGTCAACGTTACACCCCTCCCAGCCCACCCACACCCCCCACCCCCTCATTGCGCCCCTAAGTCAACACAGGACAGAACGTCGTCCTTATCTAACCGGACAACTCCCGCAAATGAGAATTGATTGGGGCGCATTAAGGATCGCTGGACAGTACAGGGTCTGATAGAGCTTTGGACTGGGGATCTCAAAGTCTTGGGAATCATGGTCTAAGAACGGACAATCACACACCTAGCAGGACTGAATTTTAGAAATTTCAAACAGATACCAACTCTACCGTCATTAATTATGCAAAAAAGTTTTTGTTTAAAAAACAGTTAAATATCGATACACATTTCGTGGACAACTATCCTCTCTACTATATCTCCCAGACCTGTTAATTATAACCATACTTAATTTCCTCATCAGACTTAGAGATCCATTGGGCAGAGTTTTAGTTTCTTGACCTCGGCATTTACAGGAATGTTTGTGGTCACTACAATGCCTAACCGACTTTACTTTCCCTAACCTACGTCACGTACCCATCTACCTCGATTTTCTTGTATTTAATAAACTGCGATTTCCTACCATGGTAGTCTCCACCTCTTACTTCCTCTTTGTTACTTCCATTGATTTAATCCTTTTCATCAACCCCTCTTTAAGCGTCACTTTCCACCATCTTCTCCTTTATCTATGCCATTCACTATCATCGTCCCTTCTATTTAAATCTAACCCCATCATCCGTCCCTCTATCTACGTCACTCCCTATCATATTTCCCCTATCTACGTCACTACCTATCATATTTCCCTTATCTACGTCACTCCCTATCATATTTCCCCTATCTACGTCACTACCTATCATATTTCCCCTATCTACGTCACTCCATATCATATTTCCTTCTACGTCACTCCATATCATATTTCCCCTATCTACGTCACTCCATATATTTCCTTCTATCTACGTCACTCCATATCATATATCCTTCTATCTACGTCACTCCATATCATATTTCCTTCTATCTACCTACCATTCAGCATAGACTAGTATAATAAAATTGGAAGATCAAATAATTTCTAACCAATTTTCCCAACAACACCCCCCCCCCACCCACCCTTGACTAAAAGCATGCCTGAAAACATTCTTTTCAATTAAAGGAGAAAATTACGCATAACTCGTATACAATGTCGCATATGCTTTGTATGGCAAGAAAAGGCCTATAATTAAATCAACGAACTTTTACGAGTTTAATATTCTATTAAATTGGACTGAATTTTTCTATCCTCTTCTTATTTAGCCATTTTTTTTGTCTGTATGTCCACTTTTAATAATTTTTTCTCCTTATAAATAGAAACTTGGGCTGATGTCAAAGTATGCGATCACATGTAGTTACTACCCTTGCCCTGTACATTATTCCACTAAAGTGCATCCACCTTAACGGCCAACGGAAGTGGAGGAAAAAGGGCCCGTTTTGCCTGTACCCAGCTAGGGACTTCCGGGGCGGCGGCTCACCCTTTTAACTTCCCCTCACAAGATTTTCGTGCCTCCATTACCCTCGGTAGCTAGCGATTATCGCGTTAGTCGGCCCTGCCCACAGCCGGGTCAAACCGATAGTGACCTAATTCAGCCCCAGGACCTAGCGTCCAGTCTGGGTAAGAATCAGGGACGGGGGGGGGGGGGGGGAGTCTGAGAATGTGACGTGGTGGTGTACATATTCTCGCATGGTGGGCGGTATTGTCCATCTTTCTCTTGACCACATCTCGATGTTGTCTAGTACTGTGCATCTTTCTCTAGACCCTAATATCATTGTTGTCTAGTGCTCAGCCACACATCAGCTATATACCAGCTATACACCAGCCATACACCAGCCATACATCAGTTATACATCAGCTATACACCAGCCATATTCCAGCTATACACCATCCATACACTACCCATACACCAGCCATATACCAGCCATACACCAGCCATACACCAGCCGTATACCAGCCATATACCAGCCATAAACCAGTTATACACAAGCCATATACCAGCCATATACCAGCCATACACAAGCCATATACCAGCCATATACCAGCCATACACAAGCCATATACCAGCCATATACCAGCCATATCCCAGCCATAAACCAGCTATTGACCTAAAAAAAAACATAACTGAGACCAAATCCAAAGTCTTTCCGGAAACGGAAGTCCCTGGTCACCGATTCGTTACGACAACGCGCATGTTCTGATGAATATTGATAAACGGCGACGGACCGTCAAACGACGGACCATCAAACGACGGACCATCAAACGACGGACCATCAACCGACGGACCATCAAGCGACGGACCATCAACCTTCGATACGACCCTCGGTAATGACGAGTGACGGGTCGGCATCCTGTGGGGGGTGTGGTGGGCAGGAACCTCCAATAGGCTCATCTGGACAACATGACTGCGTAGGGTGACAAATTAAAATTTAATTGAGTGCTATCGGAAACATTTTTTTTTCAGGTGGGATCAAATCCTCATCGAACTTTGAGAAGAGGAAGTGAAAAATAATGTAATTTAAATAATAGGTCTTGAATTTTTAAAGTAAATGCTCTTGTTTATCCGGGTTCGTTATAAAAATATATAAATTTGCGGATATTTTGTGGGAAATTATATGGGAATTTTAGATGGCGGATTTTGAACATTTAAATAGATAATGTCAGCTAGGGAACGGTTCATCTGGAAAAATCAGATTTAGCAGAAGAAGGGAACGTATGTTCAAAAATGTATAATCGCTGTTTAAATAAAATTAGTTTTGAACTTCCTGGGAAATCGAATCCTCAAATTTAACTTAATTTATTTTTATTCGAACAAGGAAGCGAAATAATAGTACTGCGATTATTTGATCTGGGAGATGTTTTGATGCCCTCTAGAATAATGTATGTAGTGGAACTTGTGGGTAGACATATTGTACTCGTGACCTTTTGCATGACCTTGACAGCATGACCCCGTGGAGCCACTTGTTTTGAAGACTTAACGAGCCTCACGTCCAGAGATCATCAGATCTAGCGCCAGCCACTTAAGAAAACCACAAGTTCGATCTAAAGCCCTCCACTCGTTAGGGGTAGATTCATCAAAGCCAGCTATAATTAATATCTAGTCCCAGACGAGGACTTGGGCGAGTGCAGGGGACAGATGCTGACCTAAGATTGATTTTTGTCGTTTGGCGTTTAGAGGATTTTTTTTTTTGAGGAGGAGGAGGTGGGAATGGGTTGCTCTAATAATCCATCTTTAGTGTGTTTGTGTAAGGGAAGGTGGGTGGGCAGTGTGGATGTGTTATGGAATTAGTGGGAGTTGGGTGTGGGGGGAGTTGTGTGTTGGGAGGAATTATGTGGGGTTATGTGGTGCGAGTACTTTGGGTCTGATGATACGTTGGTAGTAGTGTGTGGGGGATTGTGTCTTGTGAGTGGGATTGTGTGTTGGGAATAGTGTGTGTGTGGAGTTATGTCGAAGGCTTCAGGTGTTGAGTTCGGGATGGTGTACATGGGAATAGATAACAATCAGATAATATAAATGGGATCAGATAGTATCGATGTGATCAGATAATATAGCTGGTATCAGATAATATAGCTGGTATCAGATAATATAGCTGGTATCAGATAATATAGCTGGTATCAGATAATATAGCTGGTATCAGATAATATAGCTGGTATCAGATAATATAGCTGGTATCAGATAATATAGCTGGTATCAGATAATATAGCTGGTATCAGATAATATAGCTGGTATCAGATAATATAGCTGGTATCAGATAATATAGCTGGTATCAGATAATATAGCTGGTATCAGATAATATAGCTGGTATCAGATAATATAGCTGGTATCAGATAATATAGCTGGTATCAGATAATATAGCTGGTATCAGATAATATAGCTGGTATCAGATAATATAGCTGGTATCAGATAATATAGCTGGTATCAGATAATATAGCTGGTATCAGATAATGTTGATGGAATCAATACAAATAAAGGGAAGGCAGTATAGAATGGTTAGAAAATATGATTGATCATGTCAAAGATAGTTTTTATTGACCAAATACGCTTTAGGGACAGAAAAAATTAAAACGCTTCAAAAAGGTAAGAAATCAACACGGTATGTTGTTGCTCACCTAGATATCACTACATGAAAAAATTAAAAATTAAAAGAAAAATGCTTTTATCCTGATGTCAACCATATACATTAGGATCTACTAAGAGACAATGTGACAACCCTTTTAAGAGAAAACCCATAGAGGACAGTAACTCTGCCATAAACGTGCGCCCGTGTCTCTCGATTACTTCCCTTAGCCGCGATTACGTCCCTTAGTCTAGATTTATGGCGCGCGAATTGTCCACTTGTCAAATTTATTTCTTGACGTATGCGCTGGACGACTTCCGGTAGAAGAGTGTGACGTTTATCGGACGCTGTGTGAGGAACTGCCCCCCGGGGAGGCGTTACTTGAGTGTATATCGTCTGCCGACCATCTCGGCTAGTAGCAGGAGAGCCCCCATGACTCCCTCTGGGTATTAGCCATCGACCATCTATACTGGTCTTAGCATAAGTTCCTCCACCCCTTGCTATGATTGAAAGGGGTGGGAGGGGGGGGTCGCTCACGGCTGTAATGATTTTATTACGCTAAAAAAACATTAATAAAAATAAGGTGTTGCAGTTATTGTGTGTAGATATCTGCATCCCATCCTTCTTACAAACCGTCTTTGAGTAAATTTCTAGACTACGCTCTTCCAACAGTGTATTTCGGAAAACGCTTTTTTGTCGATGTTCCTTTATCCTCTGTCCTGACTACATTATGATTTTCTACACCATTTTGTCACCGACACTAGTTCTGTGTTAGACAGGAGTCAGGTTAGTTGTTGTTTGAGAAAATATAACCATGGCTGTATACATAGCAGTTGTAAAGTGTGGGTGGGGTACGATACTCTCAATATATATATATGTATATATATATATATATATATATATATATATATATATATATATATATATATATATATATATATATATATATATATATATATATATATATATATATATATATATATATATATACATATATATATATATATATATATATATATATATATATATATATATATATATATATATATATATATATATATATATATATATATATATATATATATATATATATATATATATATATATATCTCGAATTGAAATATTTTTTCAATCTTCAAACCCGTAAAGCACCGACAAAGTGACACTTAATACATAGCAACATCCGATCAATTCGTGTTGAATTAAATCGACTGTTCCAAATTGCAACACCGACTACACACGGTGCCCTAGCCTTACCCCAAAGACCCCCCCCCCCCCCACCCTTTATTGAATACCCACGGCCGACCACTAGTACTCATCTTGCATTACGTACAAGTGTACCGAGTCTTGACCCGGGATTAAGTCACATGACCTGACGTAAAGAAGTCATGTAACGAGGTAAGTAGTCGTATAGGCGGGTGGATGCATCATTGTAATGGATGGCACTGAACTTTAGCGCTGTCTCGTTAGGGGGAGGGCATCAATATGAGGCTGTAGACACAGGGTGATTGGTCCCTGATAGGTCATACGTAACTATTTGTTTGTCTGGAGACTGTGAGGGCAAGTAGCAATGACAAGTGCTCACGTTTGTGATTAACAAGTAACGATGACAAGTGCTCACGTTTGTGTTTAACAAGTAGCGATGACAAGTGCTCACGTTTGTGTTTAATATGTAACGAGGACAAGTGCTCACGTTTTTGATTAACAAGTAGCGATGACAAGTGCTCACGTTTTTGATTAACAAGTAACGATGACAAGTGCTCACGTTTTTGATTAACAAGTAACGATGACAAGTGCTCACGTTTGTGTTTAACAAGTAACGATGACAAGTGCTCACGTTTGTGTTTAACAAGTAGCGATGGCAAGTGCTCACGTTTGTGATTAACAAGTAACGATGACAAGTGCTCACGTTTGTGTTTAACAAGTAACGATGACAAGTGCTCACGTTTGTGTTTAACAAGTAACGATGACAAGTGCTCACGTTTGTGTTTAACAAGTAGCGATGGCAAGTGCTCACGTTTGTATAGTTCTATAATAATCTAAAATCTAGATTTATAAAAGGTGAATATTGTGGTAAGTGTTATTAAACTAAAATAGGGATTTGGATAGCGATAGCGATAGCTATAACAATAAACTTAAGGATATGGATAGGGATAAGGGATAAGAGAAAGTGACAAGATAAGGTATAAGAATAATGTTAGTGATAGGGATAGGGATAGTTAGTGATAGGGATGATAATAGGAATAGTTATAGTCATGCTTTTTTAATATTATGTTTGTGGTTTAAGTTGAGGTTTTGGTTAAGTTAGTGTTATGTATATTTTCTATACTGTCCATATTTACACAAAGACAATTAATCTAAAACGGTATACATTTCCCGAAACCTGTACAGTGCCGGGTATATGCTGCTAGTATTAAAATAAAGGTCTGATTTATTCTACTTGATAATATCTTCAGTGTAATTTTCATTTGACAATCACCATCCCACCGCCATTTACACACAGACAAACGCAAACCCTTCTCATCCCTGCCCCCCCCCCCCCCCCCCCACCCCCAGCAGTAATCTGCAAGCTTTACTGTGACATTTACATCCGGTACTCACTGTTCTGGGTATCGATTCTGGCCTCTAAATAATGGTATCGTCTGTGACATTACTGTCATCCTTCCACCCCTTTCGGGACAGTCCACAATACAGATGCTGGTAGTTGAACCTAAGCAGACGACTCATAACCCACAGACTTGCATGTAAATAAAGACACTAAGCTATCCTTTGCCTGTTCTAGACAATCATTAAAAACAGCGAAGTTAATCACGTTTCAAAATTTGCATAATTAAAACAAATGGCATTCTAAGCGTATTGCTTTCTTAACAACAAAATACACATCTGCAATGCAGAATATTCTAAATACAGCGATTAGACATCAGATTAGGGATCATAAAAGATTTTTAAAAATTGCAATCTTATTTAAAACAAGTGTCCCTGAACTAGTTTTGTTTTTCTTAACGCATAAAGCACCTTCACATTGCATCATCAAAATATTGATACAAACAAGAGAATGATTTGTTCTAATAACGTATTGTTCGAGGTGTAAACGTGATTATTCCAGACTGTTATTAAGATTAACAATGTTAATAATATTCATAAACTCATGAAAGGTTAATAAATTCATGTTTATATTCCCACCATGTCATTTAACCTTTAACCTTACCATACTCGCATATAATTAACATAAACAATCAGTCTCTAAATTAACTTATTCCTCTATACGACAGAAACTCTAAGATCAGAAAATTGTTTTTGTAATGACAGGAATAGGCTTGTTCGCATTTTTTTACCCACAAGAAAACCTTACTGTTACCCACAAGAAAACCTTACTGTTACCCACAAGAAAACCTTACTGTTACCCACAAGAAAACCTTACTGTTACCCACAAGAAAACCTTACTGTTACCCACAAAAAAATCTTACTGTTACCCATAAGAAAACCTTACTGTTACCCACAAGAAAACCTTACTGTTACCTACAAGCAAACCTTACTGTTACCCACAAGAAAACCTTACTGTTACCCACAAGAAAACCTTACTGTTACCCACAAAAAAATCTTACTGTTACCCATAAGAAAACCTTACTGTTACCCATAAGAAAACCTTACTGTTACCCACAAGAAAACCTTACTGTTACTCACAAGGAAACCTTACTGTTACCCACAAGAAAACCTTACTGTTACCCACAAAAAAATCTTACTGTTACCCATAAGAAAACCTTACTGTTACCCACAAGAAAACCTTACTGTTACCTACAAGCAAACCTTACTGTTACCCACAAGAAAACCTTACTGTTACCCACAAGAAAACCTTACTGTTACCAACAAAAAAATCTTACTGTTACCCATAAGAAAACCTTACTGTTACCCACAAGAAAACCTTACTGTTACCCACAAGAAAACCTTACTGTTACCCACAAGAAAACCTTACTTTTACCCACAAGAAAACCTTACTGTTACCCACAAGAAAACCTTACTGTTACCCACGAGAAAACCTTACTGTTACCCACGAGAAAACCTTACTGTTACCCACAAGAAAACCTTACTGTTACCCACAAGAGAACCTTACTGTTACCCACAAGAAAACCTTACTGAAATCTGGGCGACATTCCGGAAGTCACGTGGGTTGGCTCACACTTCCGGTCCGCCATTGCGTGTTTGCCGGTAATTTCATCCCATGCTCCACAAAAAATGGGAACAGGGCCATCAGATGCAATAATGTGCAGCAAATTGATTTCATTAATATTATAGCTATACATAGGCGGGGATGTCCGTTGTTATGGCTTTTAGAACGTCCACACACATTTATTCCTATGGATAGAAAAGTTAGGAGAAATAATTTACTTAAATCAACAAGGTTCAAGATCAAGGTCAATACTTAAATGTGATGTTGGGGGAGGGGGTTGGGTTAGCTTGTCGTCCCTCCAAGGACCGTTGACAAGAACATTCCAGGCATCTCTTTTCTGGGCTAGTATCTCCCATTGTCCCTAGGTTCTTCCTTACGCCATTTGGATTCCATGAGAGTGCCGCTGTGGGAGGTGTGTATGGGGGGTGTGGGGGTGGGGGGGGGGGGGAGTTGCTACCTCATACACCGACTATTTCTACCTTCAACGAAATGTTATGCCTATCGGTAGTAATGTACTGTCTTTGTGCAGGTGAAGTATGGTTCACCTGTTTCAGCACTATACCCAGCCGCCTTTATTTTCCCTAATGTGAGTCCGGTACACATCAGAGCACTCACACAACCCCGTGATCCGAACTCGATTCCTTCGGGTTAGCAGTCAAACGCTCTACCATTCGACTACACCGTCTTACGTATTTGTAGCTGAAACTTGAATCGTTTCTCATTTTAAAATTTGCCACAATGCCTTTCATCACGAGTAATTTACAACGAAATATACAAGCTAGGAGCCCGTCGATAGTTGTATTCAAAACCAAAGGGCACACAGTCTAGGTACTATGGATGTTCATAATTGACCCGTTGGTTGTATAACAACTTTTTTATATTGGTGATCACATACAGCCTTGAGTACTGTAGCTCTATAAAACAAGTTTGTTTACATAGCTTCCAATATTTTTATGTTCAACTTCCGGCTTGATTACATATTTTGTTGTTTACTATTCAGGTTGCCTGAGTGGACGGCCAGTAGTACAACCATTTGTGGTACCAGTGGACGGGCAGTGGTGCAACCATTTGTTGTAGGAGTGAACGGCCAACGGTACACCCTTCGTGGTCTGAGTGACCGGCCAGCAATAGAACCACTCGTTATATCAATGGACGGCCTGAAGTAAAACCTGAATTTATTGGACGATACTAAGGTCAATTACGTCACACATAATGAGATAAGGAGTAAAGAAGTCCAACAAGAAGCGGATGTTAGCTCAAGGTAAGTCAGAATGAAACGTCTAATCTAAACTTACACTGCTTTCCTTTCTTTCGTTTTATTGTCTTATGTATTGAATTAAATGTCATATATATATATATATATATATATATATATATATATATATATATATATATATATATATATATATATATATATATATATATATATATATATAAATGGAAAAAGGAGATAGACAGCGACTAGTTGCTATTAATACCACCGTCCGTTAAGTTATGAAGAAAGTTTGAAGCAGACGATTTGACGCACTGTTTTGCCGAGTGAGCTAAAATTGATACATTAAGTGAATCAATTCAGATGTCACATTGAGCCATGGTCTGGTCGAAGAATTTTTGGATGAAATTATTTCAAATTTTGACACGGCGCTTGTTGTTTTTCGATGTTTACGTCCTACTACTTGGGTTAATTTTATTGTTTTTCGTTACTGCTTGGGTTAATTTTGTTGTTTTGATTTATCGACTTTTATTATTAAAATACGTCTGTTATTTTTTAAAATATTCAAGCCTGCATTAATATAAAAGTATTTATATTACATCGAACTAAGTAGACATCACAATATGAAATAAGTACAGCATTAAATCTAGTTCCTCCTACCGGCATCCATGTAGACCTTGCTTTCTTTTATTAGAGTTCTAGTTTTAAAATATGCTCTCTACATAACAGAACATACTTGTTACAGTATTTCTGTCTTTCAGAACTTTATAAAAATGAAAAATAAAAATGTCTTATTCCTTCTCCCAACAGAAAAATAATACCACTAGTAATACTAAAATAATAATCCCTTCTTTTTCATGAAATCCTTTCAATATTTATTTTCAGAAGTTGATTACATTTTTTTAGTCGTCCGTTCTTGTTTGGTGTAATGATTTTCTATCTAAATGTGAGGTTTAAGAAAAGTACAAAGTCCGACTATTTTCTGTTTGATTATCAAATCTGGAGCAGTAAAGTTCGAAACATCTGTCTGTACTATACAACTAAGCAGTGTAGTTTCAGCTGGGGAATCCCTTGGACAAACGGGAGATAATCCACACGATCTATACAGAGTTATCTATAGATAATTCGTGATCAATGAAAATCGTTAATACCCAATGATGAAAAGATCTTTCTGACCAGACACAATGTAACTATTGTATGCCTTGTTTAGAATTTTTACTAGGTACTAACTTATGAAGAAAAAAATATATTTTGTCCACATATTTTTTTAAAATTCGTTAGTTTGTGTACAATTTAAAAAAAAATGTTTATACTTTTGAGGAATCGTGTTCCTTTGATTTGGAGTTTTTGAAAAGTCTGTAGACACCGAAATAAAAAACAAAAACACGAGAGTAGTATTGAAATAGGGGATGGCGTGGCCTAGCGGTAGAGCGCTAGAATGTTAAATTGGAAAGTCTCAAGTTCGAATCCAGGTTCAACTTACAGACCGTCTCTAAGTCCACCCAGCTCTGGTAGATACCTAACTCACGTTAGAGAAAGTAAAGGTGGCTGGGCACAGTGCTGACCACACTATCTCTTCATATGCCGAGGTCACAGAAACAAGTGAACTCTACTTCACTTGCCCCATGGACCGTCAGGTTCGAATGGGAACTTTAGTTTTTGTGTAAAAATGACTGCATACAAATAATTGTGTATGTGAATTTAAAAAAACGTTGCAACTAAAAACAATTGATTAATAGGCATAAAATATATTAATTTTTCTTTAATTAGCTTTAAATGTATCTAAAATATTCAATCGTTCAAGATCAATATTTTAAAAAATATATTTAAAGTGTGCTCGACAAAATCTAACCGAATTCACTAACTTGACCTCCTGGATAAGGAAGTTAAGCCCCCCCCCCCCCGATCCTACTCATACCCCACCCCTGTCTGAAAGGCCGTTTGATCAAAGTGCTGACCGCTGTCAATCAATAGGATACTGTTTTCTCTCTCGCCCATACCGTCACCGACAAAATTAGCCACAGGCGGGGGAACTTACGAGATAGCATCCATTCATTGTCCTGGGTCCCGCCACAAGTACGTAGTCAGTGGAGTCTCCGGGAATGGATTTCTGACGATCTTAGAAGCGTGTGGGGGGTGTCGGGGGTGTCGGGTAAAGGTGTGTGAAAGGTGTTTTAGTGCTGGGGGAGGGGGGGGGGGTAGTAGGGACGGAGGGTTGAGGAAGTTGGTTAATGACGTCAGAATGACGTATTGATCGTATATGTCAGTGTGTGACGTAAGGAGGGTGGTTAATTACGTCTGATACTATGTGTCGTAATAACAATCAAATCATCAAATTAGTATGTGTAGGTCTTCATTGGACTTTTTTACTTTCTCGTAAATACGAAGTATAGAGAAAGTATTGTAATCGTGCACAAAAATCACTTGAAATTTTAACAATTTTCACCGTATTACACCTCAGTCCTTCATCACATCCGAAGTATAGAGGACTTATTTTAATCGGGCAAAAATTATCAATCCAGATTTATCAAAATTAAGAGGTTTTATGCGTAATCCAGTCTGAAAAACTGGGCTTTGCAATTCTGTCCGTATGTCTGTGTGTCTGTGTGTGTGTCCGTGTGTAAACACGATTACTTGAGTACCGTTATAGCTAGGTTGATGAAATTTCATATATAAGTATTTTATCAAAATCGTAGATCCGTATCAACTTTTGAGCGATTTCCGATAACCGGAAGTGGTACTTTTCCTACTTTGAATTTTTCAAAAGCCTATAACTTGAGTACTATTTCAGATAGATAAATGAAATTTCACATGTAAGTAAAAGATCTAATTCTCTACCTTCTGTTAAATTTTGAGTAATTTCCGTTGACCGGAAGTAGTAATTTACGCTACTTCCGATTTCTCAAAAAACTAATGTAAATTTTTAAAGTACTAATAATATTGCGCGCTATTGTACACTTTTTTATTTGGCGTTCACTAGTTCACTTGGCGTGCAATTATTTTGTCTACGAGATTTTAATCTATTTTTAAAACTTTAAGTATTTAAAATGGATTAAAAATCATGTCAATAGCCCGAGTTCCCATCCCCTGTTGTTTTATATAAGAATATTCGAGAAAGTTTAGGGGAGATCACTCCCGGTTTATTAAAAGTGAAATTTATTTCGAATATTTGCAAGGAGACGCACTAAGAATAATTCGTAATTAAAGTGCTCTAAGACAATGGGAGAGTGGGGGTCGTCGAGATCGGGTCTGTAATGCTCACGGCTGCTAAAACCCGAAAAGTACAGAGGTTCTATAGCTGGGGCCAGCAAACCATCTAGGAGAGAAAACTCCAACATCAGTAAAGGTCACCGGCCAGGGCGCAAGAGTTCCTATATGAGCTTCAACGGTCAAGGCCACCTAGATGTAGGCTTCTGGCTGTGGTCAGGCATGGAGAGGGGTGGGCGCAGCCATACGACACATAGCCATAGACACACTACACATATATGTGGTGCCCCAACGACCCGCAAAGGCTAAAGGTTAAAGGTTTATTTTTATGGCCATAGAGTTTTTGGTAGGGATGTACCCGTGACGTTACTATGTTATGACGTACCGGGGTCAGTGACGCAAGTGTCAGTATGGCACACACAGACACGGGAGATGACACGTCACTGCAACACATACCAACTAGACAGTGTTGTCAGTGTCATCATGTCCGGCTAACGACATCAGTGATGATTAAACACCAATCAGCCTTAATTACCAACGCGACGTGTAGAGACTGCTGTGAACGCGAACATCACGTGACTTGTTCAGAGGGTAGCGAAGATTCTCCGGGTGTACACGGTTTCGCTTTTAGCACAGACTTCAAGTAAAGAGTTAAGTGCAAGACATGGACTACATGTTCTCCCGATAATCGGGATCTAAAAATGTTTTCATTTTACTCGAGCAAGAAATCATTTTTTACAATTACCTCAATATTTAAACTATTCAAGCTAAAACTTATTGTTAATTGTAGTTTAACAGTTAATATTGAATGAGGATTCACTAATTATTTAAGATATTGCTGACAACATTCTTAAATTTAACATATGGATAATCCGTATGTTATCGGATCTATCGTTAATCACCACAGTTAACTAGGATTAGTGTTTAAAGTTTGACGTATCAAAGCCCGCTTTCGTGTATGATCAAATTATCTCTAAACCGGACGGGAGACAACTACTAGACTAAGTAAGCTCTAATGAAGTCTGTAAAACAAAGTTATCCCCACTTTAATCCCGGATTAGCTACCTAATTTCTTAGGATTTGCCATGCTGCAAATCTGCAATAGATTATCACCCCTCTTCTCTCTCCACCCACCCCTACCTGACAACCTACAATGGATTATCCCCCCCCCCTCTTCTCTTCTCTTATTTTTTCCTAACCCATCCTAAAAATCTGCAGTGAATTATCCCTCTCTTTTCTTACCTTCCCCCAATCCTAACTGATAATCAACAATGAATTATCGTCCCTCTTCCAACCCTCCCACCCCTCAACCTGAGAATCGACAATGAATTATCGCTCCTCACCACCCCCCACCCTCCATCGATTCCACCATAACGTTACTGCCACGAATAAAAACACCCCGGAAGTTACCATTCGCTGCAAAACGCACCCCCCCCCCTTCCCCACCCTCCCGTTTTTCATGAGATATTTAGTATTCCAGTTTTTCCTCATTCCCATCCACCCCACTACGAACAAACCGGAAACCACTACAGATCGTCCGATAGCGCGAAATACTCGCCCCCATTCCAACGCAAAGCCCGACTTGAGCGCCGGGGGAAAAGTGATTCCTGTTTTTTTATTTACCCGTGAAAAACAAGCGTTTAGATTAAAGTCTTTTAAATGTTAGAATCTGAATATTCATGAGCTGGATGTTTGCGAACCAGTGTGAGCTGACAAACGGGAACAACTGTGCGCAAAAACTGGAATCAAAGTCTGCAAACACAAGTGCTTCGTTTGAACGTAGGAAAGTTTTTTTTTTAAATACGGATTGGGGACACGCATAATTAAAACTAATCTACAAAATAAGCAAAGGGATTTGTTAAAAGTTGGGAAAGACGATAGTATTTGGTGGGGAAAAAAAGTTAACTTTTCTAGATTGTTAAAAAAAATTCCGTCATTCGGTAACGGTGGTTTAGTCTGTAGAGGATGCGACAATCGGAAGAAGTTGAAATAGAAGATGAGAATCAGTTGAAACTGTGGACGGTTTTTATAGTTTAGGGGAGGGGAAGTTTGGGTGGGAAGGTCTAAATTTATTCGGGCTGGGTGGGGGAGGGGTAAAGGACTAAATGTACTGAGAATCGGGTAAATGACTAGGGCTGGGTGGGGAGGGGTGGAGGACTAAATGTACTGAACATGGGGTAAATGACTCGGGCTGGGTGGGTGAGGGGTGGAGGAGACTAACATGTACTGATAATATGTTGAATGATCTGAGCTGGGTGGGGGTGGGGGGGGGGGTAGAGGACTAAGGTGTACTGAGAATCGGTTTGATGGCCTCGTATATAAGGCGAAACTATATGCTGTTATTGTTATAGTTATTTTGATCTGTGCGAGTAGAGCGCCATTTTGTTTTAGTTTTGAGCCTCGGGGGGGGGGGGGGGGGTGGGAGGGAGGAGAAAAAGTTTTATTTTCTGGTCTAGATGGACCATGTTAAAACATAACATGTTTCTTTTTTTTATATAGGCTACATTTGATTGATTAAAATAAATGTGCTCGGTAACCTGCCTTATACGGCTAGGGAAAGATGCCCCTTCATTTAACCAAATGGTGTGGGGAGGTGGGTTAGGGTCAAATGGGTCCGGAAAGGGTGCATTAGTGTAGCCTCGCTTCTCGTCTAATATTGTGTTCTCAGTCAATCTATAAGCAGACTCATGTAATGGACATCTTTTGTCGTGTGTCCCCTTGTCGTGTTTTCTTTTGTCGCGTGTCTTCTTGTTGTGTGTCCTCTTGTCGTATGCCCTCTTGTTGTGCGTCCATATGTTGTGTGTCGTGTGTCCTCTTGTCGTGCGTCCTCAAGTGTCAACCTATGTCAGTGTATGTCCTTCTCCCGTGTCCTCTAAAACACTTCGATGCACACTCGTGTCCTAGCATGTCCTCTTGACGTCCTGTCATGTCACAACTCATGTCCTTTATTGTCCTCACGTCACTCTGACGCCTTCATCTCCCATCGACCATCGCCTACACCACACACAACAAAAACTCTTTGTTTCACATTCGATGAATAAATTTGCATAAATTATCAAACTCACGTAAGTCAAGCTCTTGATTTCCTGTTACATCAAGCTTCATTCATTGATAACAATAGAAGATCAAACAGCCACTTCCACCCCGTGACGTCACATTCTTGACTATTCACTGACTTTTGTCTTTTGAACTGAAACGCGTGCATTTTGTTCAACTTTAATCTCAAAGGGAGAGAACAAAACCTGACTAAAATATTATACAACTTTGTGGATGCGTAAGCTGTTGGAAAGGGGGGGGGGGGAGAATAAAGGAGGCATTTGACGTATGTTATACCAACACACGTGACAATAATATGACGTCATAACTATGACCTTGGTATCTTTTTAAAAATAACTTTGTGAACGACTTTACGACTTTGATTGCTCTTCTTGTTACAATAATGATGTTCTAATTGACATAATGAATTCGTCTTATTACAATAGTAATGTGCTAATTGACATAATAAATTCAACTTGTTATAATAATAATGTGCTAATTGACATGATAAATTCATCTTGTTACAATAATAATTTCTCGATGTATCTGACAGAAAGCGTCCGTTAAAATAAGTTTTTAAGAACATAACATTGTTTAAACGAAAACATAAATATACAAATATGCGCATACATCCATTCCTAATACATAAAACATAGAGCAAGAGATTTTATTCTAATTGCTGTGTTAAATTTTTTGTAGATTATGCAATTCAGTTTTAAAATAGGCAATGGGCAGAGATAAGAGAGATAAATGAGTTGGTTTTTTCTTCATTTTATTAGGGCTGGTTTGAAAATTTATTGTAATTATATTATTTTTTTTAGAAATATTGAAACGGCCAAATTGTAGCCAAAAAGGGGCTTGATAATAGGGTGGAGGGAACACTTCAAACTTTAGGGGAAGGGGGCGCCACTTAAAATACCGTGAAGTCGTACACATATATATATATATTTATTTATTTATTTATTTATTTATTTATTTATTTATTTATTTATTTATTTATTTATTTATTTATTTATTTATTTATTTATTTATTTATTTATTTATTTATTTATTTATTTTGATATAGATTTATTTATGTATTAATATTCGTCCGGGGTAAGGGGCTAAGTGGGGGGAGGGGACAGTGCCACCCCCGATGAGATGCCTTAAAGAAACTCTGCCAGCTTTAGCTATTGAAGCGTGGGGTGGGGAGGGGTGATTTGTTCTAATTATTTTTTCAAGTTCCACGATCACTGCCTCGCGTGGATTACCGCCCCTTTAATTAATTAAAAAATGGCCACAATTAAGATGATGGAGAGCCACAGTTGTAAAACAAACGTGGAGGTTTGATCTCCAGTTGGGAGTGATTGATTGCATGATTGATTGTAACAAATCCAATCACTCAATTACACATCGATCAATCCGTTTCTAGCAGTCTGGTTTTTGCCTCTGTCAGGGTGTGTCGTGACAATAATTAATTACTAATTTATGTGACGTTTTAGGGTTATTCCATTCTATTAAAAGAGATATGTTCTTAACCACACATCTATTGAGACCTATGTGTGATTTTTTTTGTGATTTCCATGATTGCTCTAAGAAAATCCAAAGGGTTTTGTAATGTATGTTGCAATATTATGTAAGAGTAAAATGTAGTTTGTAGTAAAAAAAAATATGTTTACATACAAAAGTGAATTTATAGCTTGTTTACAAAGGCACTATCTAATGAAATGTTGACCAAAACTTGCCCCGGCTACATTTAGCAAACACTAGTCAGGCTTATCGCCCATTAGTCTTCTGCTCGAATTATCTCCCTTAATTTCGTCTTAGACAAAGGTAATTGATGCTTGTATTTTAGTTTCCTCAAGAAACATTTTGTGGCACCGGATTTGCATTTTTCTTGCAGGAAAGATTATTTTACTTCCCGGTGACAAAAATTGTCCTAGGCTTAATAAAACTAAAATTGTAATTGTAATTTGTAATTGTAAAATCCTAAATGCATGGCAAATACTAGTTTTTAAATTAAAAGTCCTCAAACAAACAAAAATTATCTTCAATTTTTAAAACATTAAAAAAATATATATATATTAAATGTCTTCCTCCTTTTTTCACGATATTCACCACATACAAGCTCAAATATAAAAAAAAAAACATTACCAGATACAACTATAGCAGATGAGGATTAAGCTGGGGGTGGGGGTGTGGAGGCGGGTTGGAGGTGGGGTGGAGGAGGAGGCTTTTTTTAAATGATGTGTTACACGGGTGTAAGCGGGAGGATAGGACATTCGATCAATCACGAACTTGAACTTCGATTCCGGAGATGAGGAGATTTTGACGATTTTACTCACTATTTATTTTATATATATATATATATATATATATATATATATATATATATATATATATATATATATATATATATATATATATATATATATATATATATATATATATATATATATATATATATATATATATATATATATATATATGTGTGTGTGTGTGTGTGTGTGTGTGTGTTAGTGTGTTCAGCCCTAAATACCCAGCTGCAGACGGGGTGTTTTCCTACACTAACCTCCCATGTTTCACAACAATGTCTAAAAATAACTTCCGCTTGTTGTTGATTTTTTGTTTGTTGTGCACTTGTTCCCACAATACACCTCTCAGAAGTGTGAGTTCCTGTAACAAGCGCAGGTGCTTCCCCGCCTGTCTTCCCGCAGGTACCTGTACAGTCCGCCTCAGGTTTCACCACTTATTTGTTTATCTACATCTCCTGGTTCGAGTTGTCGCACCTGTCCGTGTCCCACCTATCAGCGCCGCCCCTGACTGTCTGGGACTTAAGGGTGGGGGTGGGAGGAGAAAGAGCGTAGATTATTCTTAACTCGACAAACATCTAGGCCCATGGAACCGTCGAGTTTTCTCACAGCTCACCTAGCCACTTACGTGTAGCCTCTACCCCCACTTACGTGTAGCCTCTACCCCCACTTACGTGTAGCCTCTACCCCCACTTACGTGTAGCCTCTACCCCCACTTACGTGTAGCCTCTACCCTCACTTACGTGTAGCCTCTACCCCCACTTACGTGTAGCCTCTACCCCCACTTACGTGTAGCCTCTACCCCCACTTACGTGTAGCCTCTACCCTCACTTACGTGTAGCCTCTACCCCCACTTACGTGTAGCCTCTACCCCCACTTACGTGTAGCCTCTACCCCCACTTACGTGTAGCCTCTACCCCCACTTACGTGTAGCCTCTACCCTCACTTACGTGTAGCCTCTACCCCCACTTACGTGTAGCCTCTACCCCCACTTACGTGTAGCCTCTACCCCCACTTACGTGTAGCCTCTACCCCCACTTACGTGTAGCCTCTACCCTCACTTACGTGTAGCCTCTACCCCCACTTACGTGTAGCCTCTACCCTCACTTACGTGTAGCCTCTACCCCCACTTACGTGTAGCCTCTACCCTCACTAACGTGTAGCCTCTACCCCCACTTACGTGTAGCCTCTACCCCCACTTACGTGTAGCCTCTACCCCCACTTACGTGTAGCCTCTACCCCCACTTACGTGTAGCCTCTACCCCCACTTACGTGTAGCCTCTACCCCCACTTACGTGTAGCCTCTACCCCCACTTACGTGTAGCCTCTACCCCCACTTACGTGTAGCCTCTACCCCCACTTACGTGTAGCCTCTACCCCCACTTACGTGTAGCCTCTACCCTCACTTACGTGTAGCCTCTACCCCCACTTACGTGTAGCCTCTACCCCCACTTACGTGTAGCCTCTACCCCCACTTACGTGTAGCCTCTACCCTCTCTAACGTGTAGCCTCTACCCCCACTAACGTGTAGCCTCTACCCCCACTTACGTGTAGCCTCTACCCCCACTTACGTGTAGCCTCTACCCCCACTTACGTGTAGCCTCTACCCCCACTTACGTGTAGCCTCTACCCCCACTTACGTGTAGCCTCTACCCCCACGTACGTGTAGCCTCTACCCCCAATTACGTGTAGCCTCTACCCCCACTTACGTGTAGCCTCTATCCCCACTTACGTATAGCCTCTACCCCCACTAACGTTTAGCCTCTACCCCCACTTACGTGTAGCCTCTACCCCCACTTAGTATAGCCTCTACCCCCACTTACGTGTAGCCTCTACCCCCACTTACGTGTAGCCTCTACCCCCACTTACGTGTAGCCTCTACCCCCACTTACGTGTAGCCTCTACCCCCACTTACGTGTAGCCTCTACCCCCACTTACGTGTAGCCTCTACCCCCACTTACGTGTAGCCTCTACCCCCACTTACGTGTAGCCTCTACCCCCACTTACGTGTAGCCTCTATCCTCAGACAATGTTCGCACTCCGCAGCTCCTCGGGACAGCTTTGACGTTGTTATGTACGGAGCTGACGGAGAACGGAAAAAAATTTACACCCAAAAATATTTGCTAATACATCAGTTTGCTGTTTACTTATCTCTGCTAGTTGGTTAGTTTAAAAAGGTTTATGTGATTTTAACATACAAGTTAGGATATGACCACACATTAATTTATATTACATAGATGTTCGTTAATCGAGGCAGATTAGTCATACATTAATTAAGTTCTAAAATCGAGGCATAAAAACCATGCTTCAGAACTTTACATTAGGTTAGTCATACGATAGAACATGTAATCACATACCTTGTTTAGGACATTACCTTGTGTGTTCGTTAATCGAGGCAGATTAGTCATACATTACGACATTTAAGTTCGAAAATCGAGGCATAAAGCCTTGCTTCAGAACTTTACATCACGCTAGTCATACAGTAGAGCATTTAATCACATGCACATATACCTTGTTTAGAACATTACATTGTGTTTTCGTTAATCAACATTACATTGTGTGTTCGTTAATCGAGGCAGGTTAACTTTGCTGTATGAAATCAAATTAAATGTTCGCGAATGAACCATGTAAGCCTACTTTAAAATGTCAACACATATGTGATCAACTAGGCACGTTAGCCTTGCTTTACAATTTTCCATCAGGCGTTCGACGCTCAAATTATTCTTACATCATATATTTAATACGACACTTATTCATAATTTAATGCATGTTAAACATAAAGAAAAGCTTAACAGCATCTTAAAGTGCATTGAAAACGTCAGCTTAAAATGCAGAAATATGTATTTTTGGAACGAACTCTGTCAATCACACAAACGACGAGCATCCTGTAAAGTACAGAACGATTTATCTCCCTTCACTCTGTAAGATTGCGTTTTGTCTACTGTGGAGTTATTGTTTCATGATTTTATGTTCATCTGGTCGGTTCAGTTTTGCTTCAGGATTCTGTATCGTTAAGTGAAGTATTGAAGTTGTAGTGTCAAGTGATAGTGTTTCATGTCCTTCTAAATTGTGGAGTGTGGTCTCGCGTTTGTGAGAGTGATGGGAACACGAAGGGTTTAGAGTTCGAATCCTGATGAGGCCATGATTAAAACTAAAAGTTTTAGATCGTCAAAACACAAACCTACTCAGCTGTTATTAGTACTCGTCATTATTTGGAAGGGACTAAATGCATTGGGGTAGTAATCTGACCGCTTTCATTGAATTTAGCGAATTCTAACTCACGCACTCTGTTGATGAAATTTTACGACAGCCAAACTATGTCTTAGATTTATTGGCATAGTTTTTGAAAATATTATGCCAACAACAATATAATTATTATTGAAAGATATTGCCAATTAAAAAAAAACAACTACGCCCACCGAATTATCACCTTGTATTACCCTGGCAAGATTTTCCTGCGCATGCGCACCTAATTATCCATCCCATCAATCCCAGACCAGTGTTTCCCATATGCACCCCATTCCCCACACTTACCCCGACATTTACAGCCCATAGATTCCAAACTTCCATTTTTTTAAACTTCCTGGAAAACACACTCCACCGCAAGATATAAATTATTTTTACGCCGCTGAAATCATCAAAGTGTAATCAAAACGTTTTTTTTA
This sequence comes from Physella acuta, assembly GCF_028476545.2. NCBI lineage: Eukaryota > Metazoa > Mollusca > Gastropoda > Physidae > Physella > Physella acuta. The sequence continues at coordinate 167,871 of NW_026732917.1, forward strand.
AACGATAAAAATATATTTGTTTTTGTTTCGTGGTTTTTGTTTCCTCGTTACTCAAACTTTTTATATCAGTTTTGAATTTTTTACCGCTGGTCTGCCCGTCAGAGTGACACCACGAATTTTGCGCTTAGCGCGATCAATAATCTAGCTAAAAAAAAACACAATGCTCAACAATATACAGGACGCTATTGTGTACATAGCAATTAAGGTCTAAATTTCTCCTCGCAAATTTAGACACGAAATGTTCCTCAACAACTTTGTGATGAGAATTTCTAAATAATAATTTCGGTGAAATTTCCGCTTAAATCATCCCTTTTGGGGCGCCATCTTTTAACTCCGAAAAATCCTTTTATAAGGTAATCTTTTTAACTCCAAAATCGTCTATTTTTAAAACTAACATACATTCTTCATCGTTTAATTTCCTGTTTATTTATAATGGATATTACTATTTTTACCGATCCTAAATCCTAGAACCCATTGGCATTCACCGGGGAAAAAATGTCTTACTTTTATAATAACCTTCTACTCCGGAAATCGCCGTTTTTTTTTTAAAATAAATTCCCGGACATCTTTTACCGGATGTAATTTTTACCGGACATCATTCTTTGTCATTAGGCAAGTGTCCTTTACTGGTGATTTGGTTACGTCACCAGAGGGCACTCTCTTGCATTAACGCACCAAAAAAGGTGTGCTAGGTGTTTATACAACGTGAAAACTTAAAAGCTCTTGATTCTAAGGCGAGGGGTTTTTACCCTCTCATACCCCGGGGGTTGGGCATTTGCATTTTGTTGTGCGTATTTCACAGGGAGACACATCCAGTGGCATCATTGTTACTTGTCAAGCTTTAGATGGGTCACCTGCTTGTGTTGATGAAAAGAGCGCGAGGAAATGTTATCGGGTGCTTTGTTCTGCGTGGCTGTGTTTAAAGAGTGTTTAGTGTTCGAAAAATAAGAGTTTTAGTTTGTTCAGTGTTTAAAATAACAGTATCAGCTTTTTAAAAGATGTGTTAACTCGGTGTTTAAATTTATAAAAAATATTCGTGGGCTAGTTAAGGATTCAAAGAACGTGAAAATAAAAACACTTTGCAAATTTACTAATTATATAAAAATATGGAAAGTTTAAAAATGGTGGGTAATACGGTATAAAATGTTATAATTTGCAAAAGTTAATGGAAAAAAACTATATTAATTTAAAGTGTTAAAAATTATAAATTAATTAAAATCCTCCATGTTCATTCAAATGAAAATTCGATCTTTGACAGTTAAACCTTTAAGGTAAGATAGAAAACTTTACACGTAGACACATTATTCACTTTTTCTGACGAATAATTTTGCTACAATAAAACTAGCAAATTTTGTTTACCTACCTGTAACATTTGTCTAGTAAAATATTATCCTGTACTTTTTAATTAGGTAAACAAGATTTTTTTTTTTAAAATCACTAATATATTTTAACCTTATAATAAATTAATTAGTAAATTTAGAATGCAAGTCGCAAGACTTTTAAAAAAAAAATACTCGTATAAGTCTTTATAAACTAATTATAATTGCTTTTAATTGTTTGTCATTTCATATCAAATCACGATTAAAATGTCACACAAAACGTTAACTAAACGATGCTAATCACGTGAGAACTGTGAAGCTGAACTAGAGCTCTATGAAATAGGCTTGAGTGTGTGGGTGTGAATTATCTGTTTTAAAATATTAACAATTGTTTTGGCACGTTTTACGAATGCCAGTAAGGGTACCTATCTATATTATTTATTTACTCTATCCTATCCATACCACTGAACCCCCAATAAGCCAAAATCTTATCAATAAGTTCAACCAAAACTGATGACAAAATCTTTACTTTAATAAGGATAGCCTTTACCATAATCTTAATTATAACCCCATCTGCGATATCGGAGTAAAAATAAATACATATTCGATACCATATCGTTCCTTCCTTGTTCTTTAAAGAACGTCGATTCTAATTTCTAAAGCATTAACGTGGTTTGTATCGATACTTTAATTACCATCGATTCCTTTTCACCTCACCCCTTATCAACGTTCCTTCGCTAATTCATCTACACCTTAAATAAAAAATCATCCCACATTTACGTCTCATTTTATTTCCGTGCCCCCGTTTCCG